>NC_054374.1:56397352-56482352 GCF_017654675.1 Xenopus laevis | reverse complement strand
TTGTCCACCCATCCGTATGCCCTTCCGACCTGCCCAGGCGGCATCCGGGGCAGTGGTGTATGTGGCCACTACACCCCATTTGTTATGGATGGGCGAGGGAGGCGGCAGTTAGTTTAGGCATAATTAGTTAGGGGCCTGAACCTTACTGCCTCCTGTTACTTTTGTTTTCCTTCGTTTTAATGGGGACAGGTTTATGGCCAGCTGCCTCCCTCAACAGTCTTTCCTAAGGTGGAGGTAGTCAAAATAAAAACAAAAGTTGCTCTATAGGCTTCAGCCAAAATAGCAGCAAACTTGGGCCCGTGCAGGAGGCACCAAGACTAATTATCCAATTTGCCTCTGTATAACCTCAGCAGTTGCTTTTGGTTACCTGCTTATGCAGACAAATCAGATTATTCCTCTGTCTATGCTGACACCAGCTGAGTATAATCAAGTGATTCCTGTGCAACTGCCAGCTATAGCAACTGGAGATGGCCCCGCCAACTCTCTAAACTCAGCAGACTAGAATGCTGCTTCAGAAGCCTCAGATAAGTACTGCTGTTGTCAGTAAACTTTTGAGGCCTGTCTTCCTATTTACAATGAACCTCCTAATGGATAGTGTCCTGAAATATGTGGCATTAAGGGGTCTGCTTCCAGCCTTGCATAATAAGCAGCAGGTAAGGAGCATGTCCGTATGTTGTTCTGCAGTGTACTAAAGTCTAACTAACTGCTTGCATGCAATTTAATCATATGCTTACCTGCACTGTGCTTGCTTCTGGTTGTTTGCCCACCTGAAACCAGTAGCCCTAATACAAATGGATAAATGGGCTTGCATGCTCTTATGCTGATAGGTAGTGTATACTGACATGCAGGGTGCTGAGTTCAGGCCATTTGCATACATGACATCAGTAGCCCTATTTAATATGGATCTCTGGGCTGGGTGGTTGCTAGGCCCTGATATATGCTTGCTCTAAGCAGCAGCTAATCTAAAATGTGTATTCCATGTGATTGTATCTATGTGCTCCTATCTTGTTCTGCAGTATATGTTCTGGCTATTATTCATCTGGAACAAGTAGCCCTAATGGATGTAGAACACAGGTCTGGCCGGCTGCTAGGCCCTGATACATGCTTGTTCTAAGTGGCAGCTAATCGAAACTATGTTTTACATGTTACTGTGAGTGTATCTGTGTGCTCCTATTTTGTTCTGCCGTATATGCTCTGGCTATTGCTCACCTGAACAAGTAGCCCTAATGGATGTAGAGCACAGTTCTGGCTGGCTGCTAGGCCCTGATACATGCTTGCTCTAAAGCAGCAGCTATCTAAACTATGTATTACATGTTGCTATGATTTTATCTGTATGCTCCTATTTTGTTCTGCAGTATATGCTCTGGCTATTGCTCACCTGGAACAAATAGCCCTAATGGATGTAGAGCACAGACCTGGTGAGCTTCTAGGGCCTGATATATGATTGCCCTAAGCAGCAGCTAATATAAAACATGTATTACATGTTGCTGGGATTGTATCTGTGTGCTCCTAGTTTGCTCTGCAGTCAGGCCCGGATTTGCGGCAAGGCCGCATAGGCCCGGGCCTAGGGCGGCAAAAAAATAGGGACGGCATGCCGCCCAGCCGCCGTTCAACTACACCAGCTGCGCCGGCGTTTTTTCGCCGGCGCGCTGGGAAGGCGGGCGCTAGGACCGCGCGGCCGCCTGGTTGGACCGCGCGGCCTAGGGACGCCCAGAAATGAAATCCGGCGCTGTCTGCAGTATATATTCTACTTATTGCTCACCTACAATGAGTAGCCCTAATGGATTTAGATCACTGGGCTGGGTGGCTGCTAGGTTTTGATATAGGCTTGCTCTAAGCAGCAGCTAACCTAAACTATGCATTCCATGGTGTTGTGATTATATCTGGGGTACATTGGGGTTCAATAACGATGAGTACTGACATGGATACTTACATGTGACTTATTATGCCATTGCTTTGCTCCTTGGATAAGGTATGGCTTAATCAAGCAGGGAATATAATTTATTACTGTACTTGGCAATGTTTCTCCCTGTGGTAGGTAAGTTTAAATATTGTCTTGATAAAACACAAAAGGAGTTTTCTGAAGCCCGTCTGTCATAAGGATCGCTGGGTTAACAATAACCACAGGTATGTAGTACATTTGGGGCCATTGAATGTAAATTTTCCCAAATTCAGCGGCCTTGTATCACAGATCACTGCCTGCATGAATGGAAGGTCAGGTAATAATTGCTTATTCCAGTCAAATGTGCAGTATAATTACTATCCATTGCTGGGGCTCTGGGGTTGGGCATGGTGCTCTGCCAGAACCAGTATCTTAGGGCCCTGACCGAGGCATATGTAATAATCACACAGTTTAATACATGCTAGCACCATGGACCATGGCCCACACCCTGCAGGGGGATTCATATGCCTTCAGAATGAATGCTCAATTAATGATTAAGCTCCATAATACAACTTAGTCTACCAAGCAACATATATATGTGTACATCCATAGGTAGGCCACCGGCATGTGTATATATATATATATATATATGTGTGTGTGTGTGTGTGTGTGTGTATATATATATATATATATATATATATATATATATATATATATATATATATATATATATATATAGCAGGATTATAGAAAAATACCCGCACTCCTTCACATGCGTTTTTATGCCGGGTGCATGGCCAAATATGGTTTATATAGAAAAATGGCAAAAAAGGACCAGCACTCCGTGTTCCAAGAAAGTCAAAATGGTTTATTCAAAACTCACAGTGTCTCCAACGTTTCGACCCTCTTTGGGGTCTTTATCAAGGATAAAGTGCTGTGTTTTACAAATCTTTTAAATACCCACAAACCCTCCACAAGTGACGCCCTGAAGTGACATCATAACCAATCAGATTATTCAATTATGTCGTTATATCACAGATGTAGAAAATTTTAAAATCGAGTGAAAAAACATCTTTCATTAAGACATATGTGCATAAATATATAAATACATAAAAATGTAGATGTGCAGTTATATAAAAAAATCTCATATAAATGAAAAACCACCACTAGGTGTCACCTCGATATCAGGTAATGAAAAATCCGTGTGTCCAATCCATTTAAAATCACTTTAAAAGTCCCAATACAGCTCACTACATTTCCAGATACAGCAAATACAATGTAACATCATCTGCAAAAGAAGTTTTTTTGTTATTATGTATCTCTTATTTTTGTTTCACTTCTGTATCAATAAACTTTTTTATATATATATAAAGTCTCCATATATTGTAAATACGTAGTAACTGTCTGGATGGGAGAAAAAATTTTTGTAACAGGTAAAAGTAGCGTTACAGCAAAGATGTATTTCAAGTTAGGAAACAGCTTAAAACTTGTTGTCCATTCAATCCCTTTGGCGCTACACAATCCAGCTCATTTATCCAAAATGCTTCCCGTTTTAAAAGTATAGTATTGTAATCACCCCCTCTCACTCTCTTGGGCACTTGCTCTATCGGCATGCATCTAAATGATGCCGGACTGTGCTTGGCCTCGGCCAGTGTTTTGCCACAGGTTGCTGGGTGATATCCTGTTTTTTATTACTGACCACTTTATCCGGGTTTAATGCAGCTCGTATGCTGGACCTGTGCATCGCCATCCTTTCTTTTAATTGTCTAGTGGTCTTGCCACAATAGACAAGGCCACATGGGCACTTGATAATGTAAACTACCATCGTTGTGTTGCATGTCATTCTTTGTCTCACCATATATCGTTTCCCTGTATGAGGGTGGGAAAAATGCGTTCCCAGTATCAATGACGTACATAAGATGCAACCCGAGCATTTAAATACCCCTGGGCGTTGTGTCAGAAAATGTTGTATTTGTGGTTTTTGGTATTTTTGTACAGGGTCTGAAGGACTGAGTACTTCCTTAAGATTACTTCCCCTTCTGAAGCTAAATTTGGGTTTTTTGGGGAGCTTCTTACAGATAGACTCGTCTGCCATCAAGAGCTTCCAATGCATTTTGACACTTTGTTTAACCTGTGCACTGTACTCTCCATATTTACTAACATAATACATGTCATTTCCAGTCGATTTTTTAAGGGCATTGGATTCACCATCTTGTTTCATTACTTCATTCCGATCTAGTGATCGGGCCCAATTTTTCGTATCCATTACCAGTTTGTTGGGATATCCCCTAGCCAAAAATTTAAGACACATGTCATTCAAATCAGTCTCCCTTTTTGTCAACTCACTATCAATACGCACAACCCTAAGCATCTGTGACTTCGGTAATGAGTTCAACAGATGCCTCGGGTGGTTGCTATGATAGTGCATTAGGGTGTTACGGTCAGTCGGCTTCACATATATGCATGTCTGTAAACCTCCATTTTCCTTATAGACAGTTACATCCAAAAAGTTAATTTTGTGCGAATCATATTGTGCCGTGAATTTCACCGGACTATCTATAACATTCAAATGCTCTGCAAATTCCACCAAATCTTTCATAGGGCCCGTCCACAGAAAGAAGATATCATCTATGTACCTCCTGTAGAACGCCCCATACTGTCTGAACATGGGGTTGCACAATATGTAATCATTCTCAAATTTATTCATATATGCATTAGCGTACGCCGGGGCTACTTTCGAGCCCATGGCTGTGCCCGTCCGCTGAATGTAATATGTTGTTTCGAATTTGAAATAATTTTTATCCAAAATGAACTTTAACAGGGTCAATATAAACTCAATCGGGGACCCACATATAGTGGGTTATTGATCAATAACTCTCGTACTGCCTCCACACCTGCTTCATGGGGAATGCAGGTGTAGAGGCTCTGTACGTCCATGGTTACAAGAATGATATCCCTTATTGGCATATTGATGCTTTGGATCACCTCAAAAAATCATTGGTGTCTCTCAGATAACTATAAATGTTTTTGTACACATGGTTGCATCACAGTATCCACAAATTTAGCAATGCCCTCATTCAACGAACCATTTGAAGAAATAATCGGTCGCCCAGGCGGTTTTCCACACTTTTGTGAAATTTTGGGCAACGTGTAAATCACAGGCCGAATGGGGTATGCAGGAAGAAAATAGTCATACATTTCACTAGAAATCCATCTATTGTTCACAGCTGTTCTAAGAATAGTCTCCAATTCCATATGAAATTGTTCCGTGGGGTCCGAGGGCAATATTTCATATTTGTGTAAATCCGATAATTGGGCCAATAATTCATGTTTATAATAGGTATAGTCCAGGACCACAATGCCCCCGCCTTTATCTGCCCCCTTGATAATTATATCCTTATTATTTTTAAGGGATTTCAATGCCCCTTTCTCTGGCATCGTCAAATTGCCCCGTCTGTTACGTTTTATGCTGTTAAATGTGGACATGTCAAAATTAAGCATGCGGTTAAAAGTCTTAATGGATGCATTCGTGCTGATTGGATCAAATGTACTTGCCAACTTGAATTTGTCCCGAATTGGGCCCACATCTGGTGTATCAACACTGATATCTGGGGTGTCTGCAGTAATCCGCAATCTATCTTCATCCAATACACTATCGCTAACCTTAGCCCCAAATCTCTCTTTCAATCTCAATTGTCTGGTAAATTTGTAATTGTCAATCGTATGTGAAAAGGAATTATCACTCACCGTGGGCACGTATCCCAGGCCTTTCTCCAATAGCGATCGTTCAGGCTCAGACAGTTGGTATGTAGACAGATTAAATATCAAGTTTTCCTTTTCACCACATGCTGCTGCTTTTGAGATCTTGTGCTTACTGCCGTTGCGCTTGCCACCACGACGGGTGGCCTTCCTGGGTCCCGATCGCTTCGCTGTCGCTCTCCTAAAAAAGCTGCTTGTGAGCGTGGAGATTCCTGTGCAGCTACTTCCCCTTCACTCTCAGATGCGCCGCTGTTCGCTGATCTGCCTGGTGACCTGCGCGATCTCCATTCCGGTTTCCTCCTCCTCTGGATTCCTCCCTGCTGCCAGCGATACACGGTACCTTCTTTGTAATCTTGGTTGACTTTGAGCCGCTTAGCGCTCTTAAATGCTTGAAGCTCCGCTCTGTATCTGCTGGTTTGTTCTTGTAAGCGCCCCAGCCAGTCGGCGTCTTTATCATTCTGCAGGGCTCCACGATGCGCTGTTTCAAAGCTTGACAGCTCACTCCGAGTGATCCGCAGTTCACGGCCTACCTCCTCGATCACGAGGAGCATCAGATCCAACGAACATTTGTCTAGGATCTGACACCATCGCTTACAGAAGGCTGGATTGCTGCGGCCCAAGGTAGGTGTACTGTTCAGACGAAAGCCCCTTGGTATTCTGCTTTCGTCTCCTATTCATACCGTGCACCCCACGAAAGAAGCTTTGTTTGGACAATAATTTCTCCAATTGGCGATCATGGATGACTGTAACCAGAGATTAGCCACTACACAAAGAGAAAATTTTACACCAGAGGAAGCCCAGCAAATTCTGTTTACAGAAACATACGAGGAAACGTTTGGAAAATTGGGAGCAAGGGAAGCTTTCCATGAGCTGCTCCGGCTTAAGAAAAGGGAGATTGAACTGCATTTACATGGAGTCTCCCTGTCTGATTATTATCGGGAAAGCAGAATACCAAGGGGCTTTCGTCTGAACAGTACACCTACCTTGGGCCGCAGCAATCCAGCCTTCTGTAAGCGATGGTGTCAGATCCTAGACAAATGTTCGTTGGATCTGATGCTCCTCGTGATCGAGGAGGTAGGCCGTGAACTGCGGATCACTCGGAGTGAGCTGTCAAGCTTTGAAACAGCGCATCGTGGAGCCCTGCAGAATGATAAAGACGCCGACTGGCTGGGGCGCTTACAAGAACAAACCAGCAGATACAGAGCGGAGCTTCAAGCATTTAAGAGCGCTAAGCGGCTCAAAGTCAACCAAGATTACAAAGAAGGTACCGTGTATCGCTGGCAGCAGGGAGGAATCCAGAGGAGGAGGAAACCGGAATGGAGATCGCGCAGGTCACCAGGCAGATCAGCGAACAGCGGCGCATCTGAGAGTGAAGGGGAAGTAGCTGCACAGGAATCTCCACGCTCACAAGCAGCTTTTTTAGGAGAGCGACAGCGAAGCGATCGGGACCCAGGAAGGCCACCCGTCGTGGTGGCAAGCGCAACGGCAGTAAGCACAAGATCTCAAAAGCAGCAGCATGTGGTGAAAAGGAAAACTTGATATTTAATCTGTCTACATACCAACTGTCTGAGCCTGAACGATCGCTATTGGAGAAAGGCCTGGGATACGTGCCCACGGTGAGTGATAATTCCTTTTCACATACGATTGACAATTACAAATTTACCAGACAATTGAGATTGAAAGAGAGATTTGGGGCTAAGGTTAGCGATAGTGTATTGGATGAAGATAGATTGCGGATTACTGCAGACACCCCAGATATCAGTGTTGATACACCAGATGTGGGCCCAATTCGGGACAAATTCAAGTTGGCAAGTACATTTGATCCAATCAGCACGAATGCATCCATTAAGACTTTTAACCGCATGCTTAATTTTGACATGTCCACATTTAACAGCATAAAACGTAACAGACGGGGCAATTTGACGATGCCAGAGAAAGGGGCATTGAAATCCCTTAAAAATAATAAGGATATAATTATCAAGGGGGCAGATAAAGGCGGGGGCATTGTGGTCCTGGACTATACCTATTATAAACATGAATTATTGGCCCAATTATCGGATTTACACAAATATGAAATATTGCCCTCGGACCCCACGGAACAATTTCATATGGAATTGGAGACTATTCTTAGAACAGCTGTGAACAATAGATGGATTTCTAGTGAAATGTATGACTATTTTCTTCCTGCATACCCCATTCGGCCTGTGATTTACACGTTGCCCAAAATTCACAAAAGTGTGGAAAACCGCCTGGGCGACCGATTATTTCTTCAAATGGTTCGTTGAATGAGGGCATTGCTAAATTTGTGGATACTGTGATGCAACCATGTGTACAAAACATTTATAGTTATCTGAGAGACACCAATGATTTTTTGAGGTTGATCCAAAGCATCAATATGCCAATAAGGGATATCATTCTTGTAACCATGGACGTACAGAGCCTCTACACCTGCATTCCCCATGAAGCAGGTGTGGAGGCAGTACGAGAGTTATTGATCAATAACCCACTATATGTGGGTCCCCCGATTGAGTTTATATTGACCCTGTTAAAGTTCATTTTGGATAAAAATTATTTCAAATTCGAAACAACATATTACATTCAGCGGACGGGCACAGCCATGGGCTCGAAAGTAGCCCCGGCGTACGCTAATGCATATATGAATAAATTTGAGAATGATTACATATTGTGCAACCCCATGTTCAGACAGTATGGGGCGTTCTACAGGAGGTACATAGATGATATCTTCTTTCTGTGGACGGGCCCTATGAAAGATTTGGTGGAATTTGCAGAGCATTTGAATGTTATAGATAGTCCAGTGAAATTCACGGCACAATATGATTCGCACAAAATTAACTTTTTGGATGTAACTGTCTATAAGGAAAATGGAGGTTTACAGACATGCATATATGTGAAGCCGACTGACCGTAACACCCTAATGCACTATCATAGCAACCACCCGAGGCATCTGTTGAACTCATTACCGAAGTCACAGATGCTTAGGGTTGTGCGTATTGATAGTGAGTTGACAAAAAGGGAGACTGATTTGAATGACATGTGTCTTAAATTTTTGGCTAGGGGATATCCCAACAAACTGGTAATGGATACGAAAAATTGGGCCCGATCACTAGATCGGAATGAAGTAATGAAACAAGATGGTGAATCCAATGCCCTTAAAAAATCGACTGGAAATGACATGTATTATGTTAGTAAATATGGAGAGTACAGTGCACAGGTTAAACAAAGTGTCACAATGCATTGGAAGCTCTTGATGGCAGACGAGTCTATCTGTAAGAAGCTCCCCAAAAAACCCAAATTTAGCTTCAGAAGGGGAAGTAATCTTAAGGAAGTACTCAGTCCTTCAGACCCTGTACAAAAATACCAAAAACCACAAATACAACATTTTCTGACACAACGCCCAGGGGTATTTAAATGCTCGGGTTGCATCTTATGTACGTCATTGATACTGGGAACGCATTTTTCCCACCCTCATACAGGGAAACGATATATGGTGAGACAAAGAATGACATGCAACACAACGATGGTAGTTTACATTATCAAGTGCCCATGTGGCCTTGTCTATTGTGGCAAGACCACTAGACAATTAAAAGAAAGGATGGCGATGCACAGGTCCAGCATACGAGCTGCATTAAACCCGGATAAAGTGGTCAGTAATAAAAAACAGGATATCACCCAGCAACCTGTGGCAAAACACTGGGCCGAGGCCAAGCACAGTCCGGCATCATTTAGATGCATGCCGATAGAGCAAGTGCCCAAGAGAGTGAGAGGGGGTGATTACAATACTATACTTTTAAAACGGGAAGCATTTTGGATAAATGAGCTGGATTGTGTAGCGCCAAAGGGATTGAATGGACAACAAGTTTTAAGCTGTTTCCTAACTTGAAATACATCTTTGCTGTAACGCTACTTTTACCTGTTACAAAAAATTTTTCTCCCATCCAGACAGTTACTATGTATTTACAATATATGGAGACTTTATATATATATAAAAAGTTTATTGATACAGAAGTGAAACATAAATAAGAGATACATAATAACAAAAAAACTTCTTTTGCAGATGATGTTACATTGTATTTGCTGTATCTGGAAATGTAGTGAGCTGTATTGGGACTTTTAAAGTGATTTTAAATGGATTGGTCACACGGATTTTTCATTACCTGATATCGAGGTGACACCTAGTGGTGGTTTTTCATTTATATGAGATTTTTTTATATAACTGCACATCTACATTTTTATGTATTTATATATTTATATATTTATGCACATATGTCTTAATGAAAGATGTTTTTTCACTCGATTTTAAAATTTTCTACATCTGTGATATAACGACATAATTGAATAATCTGATTGGTTATGATGTCACTTCAGGGCGTCACTTGTGGAGGGTTTGTGGGTATTTAAAGATTTGTAAAACACAGCACTTTATCCTTGATAAAGACCCCAAAGAGGGTCGAAACGTTGGAGACACTGTGAGTTTTGAATAAACCATTTTGACTTTCTTGGAACACGGAGTGCTGGTCCTTTTTTGCCATTTTTCTATATATATATATATATATATATACCAATATGAACACTTGCACTCCAATCTCCAAGTCTCAAGCCGGGTGCTTAGTCAATGTGTATTGTATATTTTTCAAAATGGACCAGCACACCGTTTATCTTCAATCAAAAATAGTGTTTATTCTTCATACACTGTGCATCCAACGTTTCGGCCTGCATTCAGGCCTTTATCAAGGATAAAGTGTTAGTGCTTGTGATCAACATTTATACCCACAATCCCCACATTAAGAGCGTCATGATGACCTCATCACAATGCTAATTTGTACTTTAAAATACATAAATAAAACACAGAAAAAATATATTATTGCATTTAGTGCTAATATGTTTCACCGATCTATTGTATGAAGCTTGTGCTTACAATCTTTTGAAGTGAAAAAACTTGTATAAAATGTTCTTTTCATATGTGATTCAATAAACATTGTGGTGAGAAACAGTGTACCTCTACATTTCCGTCAGTAGGTGTCACCAAAATGCTGCAAAATAAATCTGTGCTTTGATCCAAAGAAGTGAATTTAAAAAATGTTACAAATTACTTTCATTGTTTCCAGAAAAGGCAGACACACAGATACAGCACCTGAAAATCAAGATAAGCATTATCTCAGCTATTTGTAACATATGCTTGTATTAGGGAAAAATCATTTGTTACTTTGTCTCAATATTATTTGCATTTCTGTCGTAAAAAATATATTGGTGCTGCTAAAGCGGGGAAAAATCCTTATTCAAGTTAAGAAACAACCTAATGATTGTTGACCATTCAGCCCTCTGGGTGCCACACATCCTAGTTCGTGTATCCAGTACGCTTCTCTTTTTAAGAGCATGTTGTCATAGTTCCCCCCTCTTGCTCTTTTGGGGATCTGCTCTATGGGCATGCACCTGAACGCTGTCGGACTATGTCTAGCCTCTGCCCAGTGTTTAGCTACTGGTTGTTGCGAAATGTCTTGCTTTTTGCCCTTTTCTTTTTTGCTTTTTTCTGGATCCAATGCCGCTCTTATACTGGACCTGTGCATTGCCATTCTCTCCTTTAACTGCCTAGTTGTTTTTCCGCAGTAAATGAGCCCACAGGGACACTTTACAATATAGACCACCATAGTGGTGTCACAAGTCATCCTTTGTCTGATTTTATACTTTTTCCCTGTGTGTGGATGTGTGAAATACGTGCCTTGTATCAGTGAGCTGCATAATATGCAGCCTGTACACTTATATACACCTGGACGCTGCGATAAAAAGTGCTGGACATGTGACCCCTGATATTTATTCACTGGGTCGGAGGGGCTTAGTATTTCCTTTAGATTGCTACCTCTTTTAAAGCTAAATTTGGGCTTATCAGGTAGCTTTCTGGCTATCGTGTCATCTGTCTTTAAAATGGGCCAGTGTCTTAGTACGCTTTTTTTCACAGCTGCACTGTTCACTCCATATTTACTTACATAATAGAGGTCACTACTGCTACCCCTATTTTTGACATCCTGCCTTCGCTCCTGTTCTTGTGTGATCTCCTCTCTATTTAAAGAAAGGGCCCATTCTTTGGTATCCAAGAGCAGTTTCTTAGGGTACCCCCTTTCCAAAAATTTGTTGTACATGTCCGTCAAGTCCTCTAGTCTCTTACTATTCTTACTACAAACAAGAACTCCTATCCCAATTAGCTGATGTTACCAAATATAAAAAATTGACATTTGACCCCACAGCGAACTTTCATCAAGAGCTAAAGTCATTATTGCAAACTGCTATGAATAATGGTTGGATTACTGAGAAAATGCATGAATATTTCTTGCCAGCTTGCCCAATACGTCCAGTTATATATACATTGCCTAAAGTCCACAAGAGCCTGTATACACCCCCTGGGCGCCCTATAATTTCATCAAATGGTTCTCTGAATGAGGGTATAGCTGCTTATGTGGACTCTTTACTACAGCCATGTGTGCAGAATATATCAAGTTATTTGAAAGACACGGGCGACTTTCTCAAGGTTATTCGGAGCATATATTGCTCCACTGAGAACATGGTGTTGGCAACCATGGATGTGCAGAGCCTCTACACCTGCATCCCACATGATGCAGGTGTGGAGGCGGTGCGGGAATTGGTTGTAAACAACACGCTATATGTGGGTCCGCCAATTGACTTTATGCTGGACCGACTTAGATTCATTTTATACAAAAATTATTTTAAATTTGAAAATGAATATTTTGTACAGCGCACTGGCACAGCAATGGGGTCAAAAGTAGCCCCAGCTTACGCAAATGCTTTTATGCACAAATTTGAGTCCGACCACATATTGAGCCACTCTCTGTTCAGACAATACGGGGCGTTTTACAGGAGATATATAGATGACATCTTTTACATATGGTTGGGCCCTACTGACAAGTTGGATGAATTTGTGGAGTATTTAAATGGTCTAGATAGCCCAGTGAAATTTACAGTTAAGTATAGCACGCAGAAAATAGAATTTTTGGATGTAGAGATTTACAAAGAAGATCAGGGGCTACAGACATGTATATATAGAAAGCCGACGGACAGGAATACAATAACTCACTACCATAGCAATCACCCCAGGCATCTCTTGGATTCGTTACCCAAGTCGCAAATGCTTAGGGTGATACGCATTGATAGTGATGAAAAAAAGAGACTAGAGGACTTGACGGACATGTACAACAAATTTTTGGAAAGGGGGTACCCTAAGAAACTGCTCTTGGATACCAAAGAATGGGCCCTTTCTTTAAATAGAGAGGAGATCACACAAGAACAGGAGCGAAGGCAGGATGTCAAAAATAGGGGTAGCAGTAGTGACCTCTATTATGTAAGTAAATATGGAGTGAACAGTGCAGCTGTGAAAAAAAGCGTACTAAGACACTGGCCCATTTTAAAGACAGATGACACGATAGCCAGAAAGCTACCTGATAAGCCCAAATTTAGCTTTAAAAGAGGTAGCAATCTAAAGGAAATACTAAGCCCCTCCGACCCAGTGAATAAATATCAGGGGTCACATGTCCAGCACTTTTTATCGCAGCGTCCAGGTGTATATAAGTGTACAGGCTGCATATTATGCAGCTCACTGATACAAGGCACGTATTTCACACATCCACACACAGGGAAAAAGTATAAAATCAGACAAAGGATGACTTGTGACACCACTATGGTGGTCTATATTGTAAAGTGTCCCTGTGGGCTCATTTACTGCGGAAAAACAACTAGGCAGTTAAAGGAGAGAATGGCAATGCACAGGTCCAGTATAAGAGCGGCATTGGATCCAGAAAAGAGCAAAAAAGAAAAGGGCAAAAAGCAAGACATTTCGCAACAACCAGTAGCTAAACACTGGGCAGAGGCTAGACATAGTCCGACAGCGTTCAGGTGCATGCCCATAGAGCAGATCCCCAAAAGAGCAAGAGGGGGGAACTATGACAACATGCTCTTAAAAAGAGAAGCGTACTGGATACACGAACTAGGATGTGTGGCACCCAGAGGGCTGAATGGTCAACAATCATTAGGTTGTTTCTTAACTTGAATAAGGATTTTTCCCCGCTTTAGCAGCACCAATATATTTTTTACGACAGAAATGCAAATAATATTGAGACAAAGTAACAAATGATTTTTCCCTAATACAAGCATATGTTACAAATAGCTGAGATAATGCTTATCTTGATTTTCAGGTGCTGTATCTGTGTGTCTGCCTTTTCTGGAAACAATGAAAGTAATTTGTAACATTTTTTAAATTCACTTCTTTGGATCAAAGCACAGATTTATTTTGCAGCATTTTGGTGACACCTACTGACGGAAATGTAGAGGTACACTGTTTCTCACCACAATGTTTATTGAATCACATATGAAAAGAACATTTTATACAAGTTTTTTCACTTCAAAAGATTGTAAGCACAAGCTTCATACAATAGATCGGTGAAACATATTAGCACTAAATGCAATAATATATTTTTTCTGTGTTTTATTTATGTATTTTAAAGTACAAATTAGCATTGTGATGAGGTCATCATGACGCTCTTAATGTGGGGATTGTGGGTATAAATGTTGATCACAAGCACTAACACTTTATCCTTGATAAAGGCCTGAATGCAGGCCGAAACGTTGGATGCACAGTGTATGAAGAATAAACACTATTTTTGATTGAAGATAAACGGTGTGCTGGTCCATTTTGAAAAATATATATATATATATATATATATATATTTGAATATTAAGGTATGTATATATGTGTGGAGAGAGGGAGAGAGGGAGAGAGGGAGAGAGGGAGAGAGGGAGAGAGGGAGAGAGGGAGAGAGGGAGAGAGGGAGAGAAAAGAAAAAAAAAAAGAAAAAGAAAGAGGGAAGTTTTAGGTCTTCTCTTAAATGAGGCTGGTCACATGCCTAAAGTCTACACTTCAGACCAAAAGTTTTCAGGTTATAAGAATCCTCAAAGTGTCTGTTGGACAATAGAGATGGCCTTTGTTCAAGTTACAAATAGGACTGGCTCAGTATAGGACACTGACTTAGGGCTCTTACTGACGAGCGTTTTTACCTGTGCTCCCCTGCATTCTGTTTTTCTGCGTTCAGCCGCAGGGGAGCGCAGGAATAGACGCATTACATTTTTTCCAATGGGGCTGTAATCACACAGGCGTGTGTAGGCACCGAACGCAGGTTGAGATGCAACATGCTGCATTTTTCCTGCGTTTAGCGCCTACACGCGCCTGTGTGAGTACAGCCCCATTGGAAAAAATGTAATGCGTCTATTCCTGCGCTCCCCTGCGGCTGAACGCAGAAAAATGGAACGCAGGGGAGCGCAGGTAAAAACGCTCGTCAGTAAGAGCCCTAAGTCAGTGTCCTCTTGAACCACCAGCAATATTGGAATCTGCCTCCTCACAGTTACATACTGGTGTTTCTACCTGTTCTATTGCCTCAGGCTGTAAGGTACTTGATTCTCCTGAGCAGGATCATCGTTTTCCCTTATGTGAGACGTTTGCAGTTATTACAGTAGTGTGCATTCTCCTACATCTGCCAGCCTTATTTCTTTCTTTCTGAATGAATTGAGGATATTTTAAATATCTGTCCTGCAAATCTGTCTGGCTTTAAACAGGATGTTTGGATGTTTTTGTCTGTTTTGTCCATGTCTATCACATTGTTTCCTATATTATAGGGATCTACATTTACACTGGCTGAGAATTGGGTCTATTGTTCATTCTCACAGGGCTCTCTGTCCAGGTAACTTTCCAGATGCGACACTTCTGTTAGCCTTGCTTGTTCTCTGATACACATTGCTGTGCCACTTCTGATATATATGACCCAGCATGGCTCTAGTGGATTAGAAGCCCTTCTGACACTTATTGGAGCATTCATAGGGCCTCTCCAGTCCTAAGGTCAGCTTCACTTGAAGTGGACTCCACATATAAATGGGTCCCTTACAGGTGGGATGAAAACACTGGTTTCGTGGGTGACTCTAACCATCTCTCCAGGGCGTACAAGCTGCCTCCATGAGTCATGGGATTTCCCTTTAGCTGCACTGGGGTTATTTTGGATCTGTAACCTTAGGGGTATCCAGTTATAACTCCATAAGATTAGGTTGGGTCAGCCAACAAGGGCTCTATTCATTAGGCACTGTAGTTGCTCTGGTGTTCACTATTAATTGAGTCTACCTCAACACAGGACCTTACAAGACTTGGCATACATGTGATGGATGCTTCTTGGTGAGTAGTAGAGTAAGTATTTCAGCTTGCTGAATTCGCCATGTGCAGGGGTGTCTTCTCTTGATAGTGATGAAAAAAAGAGACTAGAGGACTTGACGGACATGTACAACAAATTTTTGGAAAGGGGGTACCCTAAGAAACTGCTCTTGGATACCAAAGAATGGGCCCTTTCTTTAAATAGAGAGGAGATCACACAAGAACAGGAGCGAAGGCAGGATGTCAAAAATAGGGGTAGCAGTAGTGACCTCTATTATGTAAGTAAATATGGAGTGAACAGTGCAGCTGTGAAAAAAAGCGTACTAAGACACTGGCCCATTTTAAAGACAGATGACACGATAGCCAGAAAGCTACCTGATAAGCCCAAATTTAGCTTTAAAAGAGGTAGCAATCTAAAGGAAATACTAAGCCCCTCCGACCCAGTGAATAAATATCAGGGGTCACATGTCCAGCACTTTTTATCGCAGCGTCCAGGTGTATATAAGTGTACAGGCTGCATATTATGCAGCTCACTGATACAAGGCACGTATTTCACACATCCACACACAGGGAAAAAGTATAAAATCAGACAAAGGATGACTTGTGACACCACTATGGTGGTCTATATTGTAAAGTGTCCCTGTGGGCTCATTTACTGCGGAAAAACAACTAGGCAGTTAAAGGAGAGAATGGCAATGCACAGGTCCAGTATAAGAGCGGCATTGGATCCAGAAAAGAGCAAAAAAGAAAAGGGCAAAAAGCAAGACATTTCGCAACAACCAGTAGCTAAACACTGGGCAGAGGCTAGACATAGTCCGACAGCGTTCAGGTGCATGCCCATAGAGCAGATCCCCAAAAGAGCAAGAGGGGGGAACTATGACAACATGCTCTTAAAAAGAGAAGCGTACTGGATACACGAACTAGGATGTGTGGCACCCAGAGGGCTGAATGGTCAACAATCATTAGGTTGTTTCTTAACTTGAATAAGGATTTTTCCCCGCTTTAGCAGCACCAATATATTTTTTACGACAGAAATGCAAATAATATTGAGACAAAGTAACAAATGATTTTCCCTAATACAAGCATATGTTACAAATAGCTGAGATAATGCTTATCTTGATTTTCAGGTGCTGTATCTGTGTGTCTGCCTTTTCTGGAAACAATGAAAGTAATTTGTAACATTTTTTAAATTCACTTCTTTGGATCAAAGCACAGATTTATTTTGCAGCATTTTGGTGACACCTACTGACGGAAATGTAGAGGTACACTGTTTCTCACCACAATGTTTATTGAATCACATATGAAAAGAACATTTTATACAAGTTTTTTCACTTCAAAAGATTGTAAGCACAAGCTTCATACAATAGATCGGTGAAACATATTAGCACTAAATGCAATAATATATTTTTTCTGTGTTTTATTTATGTATTTTAAAGTACAAATTAGCATTGTGATGAGGTCATCATGACGCTCTTAATGTGGGGATTGTGGGTATAAATGTTGATCACAAGCACTAACACTTTATCCTTGATAAAGGCCTGAATGCAGGCCGAAACGTTGGATGCACAGTGTATGAAGAATAAACACTATTTTTGATTGAAGATAAACGGTGTGCTGGTCCATTTTGAAAAATATATATATATATATATATATATATATTTGAATATTAAGGTATGTATATATGTGTGGAGAGAGGGAGAGAGGGAGAGAGGGAGAGAGGGAGAGAGGGAGAGAGGGAGAGAGGGAGAGAGGGAGAGAGGGAGAGAGGGAGAGAGGGAGAGAAAAGAAAAAAAAAAAGAAAAAGAAAGAGGGAAGTTTTAGGTCTTCTCTTAAATGAGGCTGGTCACATGCCTAAAGTCTACACTTCAGACCAAAAGTTTTCAGGTTATAAGAATCCTCAAAGTGTCTGTTGGACAATAGAGATGGCCTTTGTTCAAGTTACAAATAGGACTGGCTCAGTATAGGACACTGACTTAGGGCTCTTACTGACGAGCGTTTTTACCTGTGCTCCCCTGCATTCTGTTTTTCTGCGTTCAGCCGCAGGGGAGCGCAGGAATAGACGCATTACATTTTTTCCAATGGGGCTGTAATCACACAGGCGTGTGTAGGCACCGAACGCAGGTTGAGATGCAACATGCTGCATTTTTCCTGCGTTTAGCGCCTACACGCGCCTGTGTGAGTACAGCCCCATTGGAAAAAATGTAATGCGTCTATTCCTGCGCTCCCCTGCGGCTGAACGCAGAAAAATGGAACGCAGGGGAGCGCAGGTAAAAACGCTCGTCAGTAAGAGCCCTAAGTCAGTGTCCTCTTGAACCACCAGCAATATTGGAATCTGCCTCCTCACAGTTACATACTGGTGTTTCTACCTGTTCTATTGCCTCAGGCTGTAAGGTACTTGATTCTCCTGAGCAGGATCATCGTTTTCCCTTATGTGAGACGTTTGCAGTTATTACAGTAGTGTGCATTCTCCTACATCTGCCAGCCTTATTTATTTCTTTCTGAATGAATTGAGGATATTTTAAATATCTGTCCTGCAAATCTGTCTGGCTTTAAACAGGATGTTTGGATGTTTTTGTCTGTTTTGTCCATGTCTATCACATTGTTTCCTATATTATAGGGATCTACATTTACACTGGCTGAGAATTGGGTCTATTGTTCATTCTCACAGGGCTCTCTGTCCAGGTAACTTTCCAGATGCGACACTTCTGTTAGCCTTGCTTGTTCTCTGATACACATTGCTGTGCCACTTCTGATATATATGACCCAGCATGGCTCTAGTGGATTAGAAGCCCTTCTGACACTTATTGGAGCATTCATAGGGCCTCTCCAGTCCTAAGGTCAGCTTCACTTGAAGTGGACTCCACATATAAATGGGTCCCTTACAGGTGGGATGAAAACACTGGTTTCGTGGGTGACTCTAACCATCTCTCCAGGGCGTACAAGCTGCCTCCATGAGTCATGGGATTTCCCTTTAGCTGCACTGGGGTTATTTTGGATCTGTAACCTTAGGGGTATCCAGTTATAACTCCATAAGATTAGGTTGGGTCAGCCAACAAGGGCTCTATTCATTAGGCACTGTAGTTGCTCTGGTGTTCACTATTAATTGAGTCTACCTCAACACAGGACCTTACAAGACTTGGCATACATGTGATGGATGCTTCTTGGTGAGTAGTAGAGTAAGTATTTCAGCTTGCTGAATTCGCCATGTGCAGGGGTGTCTTCTCTCTCTCTCTCTCTCTCTCTCTCTCTCTCTCTCTCTCTCTCTCTCTCTCTCTCTTTTAAAGGCTTGGGGAGGGTCCTTCAAATGGGAGCAGGGAGGAGGGGCTATCCCAATGAGCCTGGTAACAGTACAACAATTGTAGAGCATGCATATTAAGAAAATCATACCACAGAAATATGGGGGGGGGGGGTAATGCAAGGTTACTAGTAACAAATGCAAAAGGAGCTGTAAAGGGATAGAAGAGAAGATAAACAGCCGTTTACTGTAAAGAAACAAGAGAAAAGGGGGTAAAAATAGGATGTATGGTGGAAAGCTTTACAGTAGGGCACCTGCGGATGAAAAACTAGTAAAAGGATCAGCAAAAGGATACAAATAGAAGGGTACATGGGGAACAGAATGGGGGGGCATCCTGAAAAAATGTAGTGTCAAATGCACCTCCTCTATTCATTAAACACGGTCTCTCATTGTGTATAATGTGCCTGGAGTGTCAGAACCCACAGCCATTTACTGTTTATTACGTGCTTGTGGTGCCTCAAACCGATGTCTCTCACTATGTTCTTGTGGTGTCAGTACCCCCCGTGCTTGGGATGCCTATACCCAGTTCTTTTCTTTTAAACAGTGTGCTAGAGAAGCTACTGATCTCATATTGTTAAGTGGTGGGGGATAATTTGCCTTTCCCTATAACTCTGTGTGCCCTAAATCCTACCCAAATCCACAACTTTAGCTACTTCCAGTGTAAATCCTGTAGTTCCAAGCTGGTGTTGCACCAGGGCCCGTACAAAAAAATCTTCAGAAAAGGCGACAGGGCGACGATTCATTGTGCGGCGCTCAATTTCTCCTCCCTAGCTATCTCCTATTAGGAAGACAAGGAGGAGAAATGTGGTGCCGCACAATGGATTGCCTTTTCTGAAGAGGAGCGCAAGCGGAGTTTCGGTAAGTTATTTCTTAAAGGAACAGTAACACTAAAAAAATTTTTATTAAAAAATCCATTCTACCTACACTAATAATAGATGAAGAGCGATATTATCCTGCGTGGAGCTGCGGTCACTGTGCCTGCTGTGCTCTCTCTGCTCTTTCCCCGCATCGAACCACTGACCAATAACGTGAGGCACAAATCCTTTCTGAGATCCCATCGCGAGGCAGAGCTGTACAGATAAATCCAAGAGAGTCACGTAGATCTGCTCCTCTTGCTCACTTCTCTGATGGAGGGGGTCGGGGGATGAAGGGATGTCCCCAGGGAGGGCAGATGAGCTGCTGCCCAGGGAGATAATGGGTCGGACAGGGGCTTTAGGCTGCCAGTATCTCACCTATGTAACTGGCCTCAACAGTATTTTTTTAATAAAGCATTGCTATTAATACACTTTATGCAGGGTAGATCTATTATTAGTGTAGGTAGAATGGATTTTTTAATAAAAAATTTTTTAGCGTTACTGTTCCTTTAATAAAGACTTAGCAATTTCAACGTTTCATTTGTCTTTGTGTTTTTTCCGTTGTATACTAACAATTTTTTTTTAAAAAAATGTGATACTTTGTTACTGGTCCTTTAAGTGGGTGTTGCCTGAGCATAATAGCAGTTTAAAGAGGAAATTTAAGATAGCATGTCTGGTCCTTGCACAGTAGATTAGTTTTATTATTAATTCGTTTCCCCGTTTCCCCGTTTCCCCTTTGTTTTCACTAATCTCAAAGCAGCAGACTATTATGCAGTAGGAATAAGCACTTTACTATCTTGCCACTAGTGAGTGGAAAATAAATGTTTATTTATTACTAGGGTACAAACAGAGTATCATTATAAAAACTAGAACTAGATCTTCTTTTACTCCCCTACATGCCAGAGATATTAAATACTATAGCATTACCTATCATAGACTTAATACAGAACAACACAGTTTCTTTTATGACATGCCCTGTGTTTACAAGACATAAGCAGAGAGGTACAAGCAAAGCATCTTGCCAAGGAATGAGTTAATTAACTTTCCCAAGAACAAAAATCACCCCCGCCTATGCCTACACGGAACCTGTAATTATGCACAATTAAGTATCATTAGCAAAGATAGAAACAGAACTTTCAATGCCCACCTCCAGGTCATTAATAAACAAGTTAAAAAGTAAAGGGCCAAGGACAGACCCCTGTTGTACTGTGCTAACAACACTGGTCCAATTATAAAATGTTCAGTTTACTCATTGTATTATATCTTTCAGCCAGTTCTCTATGCAATTATAAACATTATGTTCCAGGCCAATATTATTTAATTCAAAATACTTGGGGAAGCTAAATATGCAATTATGTACTACAGATATGATTAGTTATACAGCTGGTGCCAGAGCACTGCAGATACACCACTTAACTAATTCTTGCAATTATCTTACATAAACATACATACCACTTTCTTGCTTGATTTTTAACACTTTTATTCCTTTCTTTTTGATTCCTGTTCTCTCCTTTGATTTTCTTGTTGACTCCTTTTGACTTTCTTGCTTTCCCCTTTAAATTTCTTGCTGCCTTTTTAGAGGGAGCGAAGATCTAAATGTATCAGGTTTCCCATTGCAGGCAGCTGCCTCCATACACAAAACAGGAAGAGAAAGCAACTTACGTCCATGTTTTGCTATTTTGGGACAGCTCATTTCAACCTGCAGGACTCCCCAGCTGGGACAAGATCACCTATTTTTAACCATCCTAAATAAAGCCAACAAGCAAAAACTAATTGATTTGTTGTGTAAAAAAAATATAACATAACTGTATAGAAAACAAGAACAATGTTACATAGTTCCATATAGTTACATAGTTAAATCGGGTTAAAAAAAGACCAAAGTTCAACCCCTCCAAATGAAGCCCAGCATCAATACATACACACTGACACTGACCCTCCATACCCTCCCATAAACTATATATATTCAAACACTAACTGTAGAGATAGATTTATGTTTCACAATAGCCATGAATATTATGCTTGATCAAGAAATCATCCAAGCCACTCTTAAAAACATTAACAGAATCAGCCATCACAACAACATCCACACTGGCATAACTATAGAGGAAGCAGAACCCGTGGCCTGGGGAAAAGGGGGGGCCCGGATCACAGGGTCTGTTTCCTCTATAGAGTTGAAATCCCCCCCCCATGTGCGCCGGATTCCCTATATGCGCCGGGCCTCCCCAGCAGAAAACATTTCAGCTGAACATCCAGTAGGGCATTCCACAACCTCACTGCCCTCTAGTCTAAAGGGATGGCCTCTGGTGCAATGATCGTTCTTTGTCTGTAATGTCATGATTTAAGTCTTCCATCCCTCTAACCAGTTTTGTTGGACGTCTCTGCACTCTCTCCAGCTCATTTATATCCCTCTTAAGGACTGGAGTCCAAAACTGCACTTCATACTCCAGGTGAGCCCTTACCAGGGACCTTTAAAAAGGCAAAATTATGTTTTCATCCCTTGAGTTTATGCCCTATTTTATGCAAGAAAGTACTTTATTTGCTTTAGTAGCCACAGACTGACATTGCCCAGAATTAGACAACTTATTATCTACAAAAATCCCTGGATCCTTCTCAGTTAAGGAAACTCCCAACACATTGCCATTTGGTGTTTTACTTGAATTTATATTATTTCTGCCAAAGTGTATAACCTTGCATTTATCAACACTGAACCTCATTTTCCAGTGTCCCAGTTGAAATCTCTACCCAGTGCAATAAATGTTTATTTCTTAAGGGTATGGCTTTAATTCTGTCAGGAGTGCTCCGTTGCTGAGTGCTCCACTTTCGAGACAAGATGGTGGTATCCAGGGCTGTGCTCTGATGTCATCGCGCCAAGACACGGGTTCAATGCCTAAAAATAGGTCACACTTCTTGGCGTTCCTGAACTCACTCTTTAAGGTCTTCCATCTAGAAATTTGTACTAAGACAGCTGGGCCATGCCCCATCCAATTTGTCTACCGATCAACCACATGCTGAAACCTGGCACCAGGAAGACAGTAAACTGTTCAGTTGTAGTGTTCCGGTTTGACAGATTACCCTATCTGCTTTCCTGATAAATGAATCCCCTTCAACCACAATCTGTTTAGGCCTGGCTCTGCTCTCCTCCTCTCTACTAGAGAAACTAGTCTCCCAGCTGTAAGAGAGATCGGTCCCATCTATAACTACCAAGACAGAGTTCACACTCCCATCTTCTTCACACAATCTTGCGAATATGTTAGGATGCATAAAACCTGACGCAACCTCCCTTTTCCTTTTGCCCACAATACATTTTGTAACTGTCACCCGGCTGACTGCCTCATCATTCTGCTGCTGTTCTCCTCCCCCCAAACTATCTGACCCCACTAGGTCCTGCTCAGTGAGCATGAGACTCCTCTCAAGATTGTCAATCAGCTGCAGTTTGGCAACTTGTTGCTCTAGGAATCTAAAACTAGCCTCTAAAGTGGCAATTTGGACAAAACCACCACAGAAGTAAGCAGTTTGAAACTTGCTCCAAATAAATATCTGAATATGACAGACTGTGCACTGGGTCAGACCATCAATCCTGCTAGCAAACTTTAGAGCAAACTTTTGACCTAGTTTGAATTTCCTTTAGTTTGAAACTCCTGTGTTTGTAACTCCACTTACAGAGCACTCACTTAAAGAGCAAATACATAAGTGTAGCTATGCACCGGAGCAATCTCCACTGGAATACATGGGCTTCTATTTATGCACTAATTAAACCCCACCCACCTCATACTGAGGGAAAACTAACTACAAAGTAAGTAGTTTGTGGCAAACTTGCTCTAAGCAAAATTGCACATCATGCACTATTTAGCAGCCGAGAGAAAAAAACTTTAAAAATTAAACCAGAGTCCTTTAATATAGAAACATTACATTAAAATATCAAATATATAATACTTATTCCTTTCTGTTTATTTGTTTGCTTCAGTTACCAGTCAGCAGCCTGTTAGGCTTTGCATATCTTTAAACCACACTGTACACCAACTAGAATGTACAAAAAATAGAGCTGCAGCTGCTTTTGCACATTCCATTTCTCTGAGGTAGCAAAATAGTTACTTCTGTCCTTGAGAAGACTACAAAGGCAAGCTAGGCGAATATAGCTGGAAAAATTATAAAAAAAAAACAACAAAATCTTTACAAATGTAATACTGTATTTGTATTATATATTATGATGAAGATCTTCAAAAAATAATCCCAACTCAATTTAAAGCAACTTTTAACTAAAAACTATAGTGTAACTGAGAAAATGAAGACAAAAAAGTATGCTACGAGACAGAATAAGGGAACATATTAAAAATATAGAAAATGGAAAAGAAGTATCACACAATGTTTTAGAGATGGCCATGAGAAAAATTCAATAGGTTTAATGTTTGGGGGGGGGGGGGTAGAACAAGTTGGAGACCTGGTAAATGTCATATTACTGTGTGTGAGTAAGTGGATGTACATTATAGAATAGAAATATTTTAGAGACTAATTTAATGTGCACTTTAGAGCACATTTTTGGGCAATGTATAACTGGATACTTTGATGCATTGTAAAGCAGACACCAGGAAAGCCTTTGAGAAAGTCATAGACAAATCGTGTCAGGCCTGGTGACGTCATCTCGGTGCGCCTCATGGCGACGCTGACTAAATTGCTGCAAAGTAACATTGAAACCAGCAGGAAAGAGTTTTCAACGAACAGGTAAAGACTATTCTTAAAGGGGTTGTTCGCCTTCTAAGCCATTTTTTCAGTTCAGTTATTTTCAGATTGTTCATCAAAAATAAAGACTTTTTTCAAAGCTTTCAAAGCTTTGTTTTAAACTGTTTCCCACAATTTAAGTTTAAAGTTGAATGTTCCTGTCTCTAGTGTCTCAGTCTGGCAGCACAGTAATCCATGAGCAATGTGAACTGTTACAATTTGCTACATTTAGTTGATAAAATCAGTTGATACATTTCTCAGCAGCATCCGTGGAATTTTAGCAACTATTGTATCAACTGTCTTTCGTGAAACTCATTATGTGATTTTGGGCATAGCAGTGCTGTGTTAAAAGCTTGATGTAGCAAAATATATACCCATTTTGGATTGAGCACTTTCCAAAAATATATGGTTTTCAGGTTTGTTATGGGTTTTTTCAACATGTAAAACACAGGCATGGTGCTTTGCTTCCAAAAGCTGAATTGGCAGCTGAGAAGATTTCTATGCACTTGTTTCATTTGGGGTCCTTACAGTCATATTTAGGGTGTTTTATCTTTGCATTTAAGAAATTGGGCAATTTTCAGATATGTCATAAAACAGCTAGCTCTATCAGGTTTGCAGTTAGGTAGTGCCATGATACAGACCCGTAAGAGTTAATAAAGCAGACCAAGGTATCATGAAAAACATTCTGCCACTAACAGCAACAGTTAACAGGTCTCTGCGGAATCAGTCATGTTTAAAGGGAAGCCCATGAAGGGGTTTATAGCAAGATCCCTCATAGGTGTGGAGGTCACACTATAAACGCAAACACTTTCATCATCACAGAACCCAAACCTTTTATTTAAATGCTATAAAAACTGATTATGGGTATTTGTTTTTAAAGGAGATCGACATGACTAGGTTTGGCACTCTTTTCACCAGATGGGAGGGCAGGCGCAGGTTGCACACTAATGATGTTTAGTAGAATCCATACAATAATAAATAACCAACCAAATATAAGATCATTTCTCCACATGTCCCTGTTAGGAATTATGGTTATTATATTATTGGCCCAGTTCCTTCTCACAGAAGGTCATAAAAAAACTAAATCTGTGCCATACCCCCTTGCATTCCTAAGGGAGGAGGAGTGTCCAGTTACCTAAAATCAATAATAGTCCGCTTTTCTGACTAAACTTTGGATTTACTTAGGAGGACCCATTTCCATGGGAGTTTATCCCATTTGTTTCCCCTTGCCTCCAGGACCAGGAAATTCTATATTTGGAGCTAAGTATAGGATTTTGGGTTTTTTTTCCCCCTTTTATTTTATAAATTTTAATATTTTAATGTATGTTCCTTTTTGTATCATCTTTTTTTTTTTTTTACAAATGCACTTTTATACTGTTTATAATATTAAAATGTAATGTTTGTCTTTGATGCTCTAAACACCATAGCCCAAAAGTGTGTAACTGTGAGCCTTAGCCCTCTGCATTCTGAATGGAAATGTTAGTCTGTGTATGCTAGTTAACCCTTTAGTGGCTGTGGATAACGGATGAAGATGTATCTCAAGTCCTGAGATTGGTGGCAGCAAGTTTTTTGTATGAATTTTGTGGGTGTTGGTTAGTCTTTAAGGCACTTTTACACTAGTCTAAACTGTGTGCAAGGGTAACAGACTGAGTTAGTGACCCCTGATAGCCACACCTTAAGTCATGTGCAGCTGAAAGTGCCATAATCATGAAAGGTAGTTTGGATTAGAAAGATGAATTTATTTTTAAATTGTCAGAATGTTGCAGAAACTGAGCAGCAAAGAAATCATTTTTCCCGCTTTACTGCACATAAAATAGCCAGTTTTTTTTTTATTTGTTAGCCATGAAATTATTATGCACAAGGTATATATTGGGGGATCTGTGGGCATCAAACCAATTTTTGGCCCCATTGCATTTGTAATTAGGATGTTTTAGCTTGGTACCGCATGACTTCAAGTTGGAGGTACAGTACTGAGGTGATTTTCAGTAATTTTTCAGTAATTTCATCAAAAAAGACAAGTCAGTGTCTTGCAACCATAAAGCACTCCCCAACTCAGACCCCCTGTGGATCTCTTGTGTGCAACTTTCTCGCTCTGGCACAGAGTACTTCAGTGTTCTTGTCATTTCTAGTGTCTGTTCCTGTAATCCAATTTCCCCTGCCCCCCCCCCCCCCGCACGCTATGGAGGAGCTGATTGATGGCAGCAACACGGCTGCTGGC
This sequence comes from Xenopus laevis, assembly GCF_017654675.1. NCBI lineage: Eukaryota > Metazoa > Chordata > Amphibia > Anura > Pipidae > Xenopus > Xenopus laevis. The sequence goes on along the minus strand of NC_054374.1, from coordinate 56,455,412 downwards.
TGATAGAAGCAGGCAGTTCTTTTTTAAGGAACAGTAACACCAAAAATGAAAGCGTTTTAATGTAATAATTAATAATGTAATAATTAATGCACTGGTAAAAGCTGTGTGTTTGCTTCAGAAAGACTACTATGGTTTATAAAAAAGGCTGCTGTTTAGCCATGGTGGTAGCCATTCAAGCTGGAAAAAAACTAGAAAAGGTTACATAGCACATAAAAGGTAAGCCCTCTAGAATACAATGGTGTTTTATCTGTTATCTTGTATGTAACCTGTGCATTTTCTCCTTTTTTCCCAGCTTTAATGGCTGCCCCCAAGGCTACACAGCAGCTTGTTTGTAAAAACTAGAGTCTTTATGAAGCAAACATGCCAGTTTTACCAATGCAGAGTTACAGTACATTATATTATAATTACTTTGAATTACATTCAATTTTTGGTGTTACTGTTCCTTTAAACTGTATACAGCTAAGTGTGCTAGCATGAGATGCCACTGTGCCATCCTGCCATAGCATAGCTTTGGGGATGTTTATATACAATTTATTAGATAGGTATACAATATGTGCAACATTTAGTACAATATGTGCAACATTTAGTACATCGCTAATAACATTTGCATCAAAGACAACATTTTAAGAAAATCTATTTGTCTGCCTTTATTGCTCCTTTATTATACCTTATTGGATTACGGGGAGGTTGTCTGGGGATTGTATATTGGGAAGGGGAAATTGTTTTATCCAGTAGAACTTTGCTGTTTGCCCTTTCTTTTTATGGATTAAGTATTCCAGTGTGGCCAGTTTGGACATTGTACTGGTCCACATGTCTGGGGAGAGTGGTCTGTGGAATTTCCAATTTAGAGTTATGCCTCCTAGTCTGGAACACGGCTTTATTTAGAACGGCTTTGTAGTGCGGGGCTGTTTGAAGTCCTGAGTAGATGCTCAAAAGGCAGGTGATTGGACCTGGTGCTATTGTTGACCCTATAACCTCCGTTAATATACCCAATATAGCATTCCAGTAGGGTTGTATTTCTTTGCATGACCATAACGTATGTATCAGGGTGCCCATACATTCTTTACATCTCAGACAATTAGGGGAGAGTTCTGGTTTTATTTTGTGCAATCAGGCGGGGTATAATAGGCCCTTTGTATCAGGTATAGTTGTAGGATCTAGTGCCTAGGGTTGACGGAGACTTTGTTTGGAGATTTAAGGAAGTCTACCCACTGTTCATCTGTTATGACCCCCAAGTATTCCTCCCAGGTTATCCTAGATTTAATTGGCATTTCTTTTAGGGAACATTCCTTTATCTTTTTGTATAGGTTAAATATTATGCCCTTAGGTGACCTGGGACTAAGTAGAGTTTGGAGTGCACAATCGGGGAGAGCCTATGCAAGTAGTGCGGCTTCATATAGTTTTGCCATTGTGATGCAGGGAGTCCAAATTTGGCTTGAAGTGCCGCAAACGAAATAAGCTTATTTTGCTCCCAAATGTCCCCTAGTGTTAATATCTACCTGCTTGGGTCCACCACTGCCCCCACTCCTCCACAGCGGTGTTGTGGGATCTGTAGTGGTTATTGACATGAGCCTTGTGGCTCTGCTGAAAATTTCTTTGGTTGCTACCACTATTGGGTTAGCACCCTGCTTCCCCTTGTTGTAGTATGTATAAGTGAGGGACTGCCATTCCACCCCTCCCCTGCTGCCTTTCCAAAGTGGTAAAACTAAGTCTGGGCTGAACTTTCCCACAGATAAATTCCCTTAACAGTGTATCCAACCTTTTGAAGAAGGCTTTGGGGAGGAGAAGTGGTGCATTCCACATAGCATATATGACTTTTGGCTGGATGAACATCTTTAAGAGCTATTCTACCCACTGGGCCAACTCGGTAGTGGAGCCCAGGCTGTTAGTTTAGTTTTATTCCATTCCAATAGCCGGGCCACATTCAAATCATGGTAGCTTGCTATGGGGCGTTAAATTTCTACCCCTAGGTACACAAATTAGACCTGGAGGGGACATTTGTTCAGATTCTCTTCGGGTAACTGTTGGTCTACTAAGAATAGGGTAGACAGTGGTGTTAACCGCCCCCAACAGGCAGGTGAGGGCTACAAGCTCTGTGAGTGAGTGGCACCTATCCCCCAGAAACACCAGGGTATCATCTGCATAGAACTGTATCTTGTCTGTACCTGTTTGTGAGGTCCAGCCTACTATACAAGGGTTCTGTCTGACTGATGCTTCAAAGAGCTCTATTGCCAGGGCAAATAGCAGGGGTGACAGGGTGCACCTTGTTAATGCAAATAAGGGTTAGTTTTTTTTTTTTTTTTCACAAATGTTTTGAATTTGTTTTCAATATGCACAAAGAAATTTTACAATAAACAAAAAGGAAAGAAAAAGGGAATGAAAAAAAAAAAGGTAAACAAACAATGTCAAGTACAGATTCAAATATAATAAAGCAGGGTTGACAAAATTAAGCTAGAATAGTGTCAAGTGAGCACAGAAAAAGAAATCGGGTAGGCATACCCCTAATTGTAAACATTGAAAGTTACTCACGATTTTACTGTCTGTAGACAATGGGTTAGACTTAGAGCGTTAGAGGATTATGATCGTGATAGAGTGGAAGTAAACAGCTGGTTAAGATGATGACTCCTGGGGGTTCCCGTCGTAGGTGATTGTTGTGGATTACCCACGGACCGCAACAGGTGATCCGCCTCACAGACAAGATCGGTCCCCAAAAGCAGCTCCCTTTCGTACCATGTGGTGTTTCGAAAAATTTGGAGAGTGAGTGATTTTGTAAGTGGTGTGAAGGTGTTTATATAAGACATCCAGGTGTCAAAAAACAGTTCAGTGTTTTTTTCTTTGTTTGTTAGGGTTTCTATCCAGTCTAAGTGGAAAAGGTAGTGTAGTTTTTGTCGCACCAAAGAGATTGGCGGAGGAAGACGGGACAGCCAGGTATGTAAAATGGCCTTCCTGGCTGCCGCCGCCAGTCTTTCCGCCAGGGCCCTCTCCGGCTTGGAGATATGTGGGGCAGAGTGCAGTTTGCTAAATATAGCCCAGGTGGCGGTAATGGTAATAGATTTACCAGACAGGTTTTCCCAATAGCTGGCGACCTCCTTCCAGAACTGCTGTATAAGTGGGCAGGACCATAGACAATGTATCATATCAGCTCTGGGAGTTTCGCATTTTAGACAGCTATCTGAGTGTGTTGTACCTATGTGAAATCTTTTCAAAGGCGTCAGGTAAGTATGATGTAATAATTGCAGGGACATTTCCTGGTAAGTACAAGCAGGCAAAAGTTTCATCATTCGTGTGTGATATCGGAGAATATCCACGTTTTCAGATTGCGGGAGAATGGATTTCCATTTTGTAAAGGCCATAGCAGAGGTATCAGGATCGATAGTAGTCCTAATCTGTTTGTAGATGTGTGCAGTGGATTTAATAGTATCATGCTTCGGCCATAGGGAATCAATTGGGTTGTTTTTATCTGTGTCCGTGAGGTTGGTCAGTTGTAGTGCAGCGAAATGTAAGAGTTGGATCAGCGAAAATTGATGGAGCTGCAAAAATGGGTATTTTTGGAGCAAGGTCGAAACGGGTAGGACTATGGCAGTAGGGGTGATCACGTCTTTAATGGTTTGTAAACCTTTTGTATGCCAATCCTTGAAAATCAGGCTATTCAAGCCCGGAGAAAAGGCTTTGTTATTGAGCCAGGTGAGGTTTATCGAATTAAAAGGAGATAAGGCCGCTTTCTTACGAATGGAGTGCCAGGTTTTATACGTGTGGATAAATAGGGGATTTTCCTGCATGCTCTTGGGGATTTCCTGTAATGGCGTATGTAGTAGTGAGTTAAGTGACAACCCTTCCGACTGGGCAGCATCTAAAGATAGTGTAGTATAAATATTCCTGTGATGGAGCCAATCTCCCACATATCTAAGAAGGGCAGCATCATTATATTCCATTACGTTTGGGAGATTGAGGCCACCGTCTTGTTTCTGGTGCTGAAGTATGGTAAATTTTATTCGCGGGCGTTTCCTATGCCATATAAAAGTCCTAAGAATGTGTTGAAGTCGTTTGTTATCAGTGGTAGAGATGCGATAAGGTAACATCTGTAATTTATAGAGTAGTTTAGGGAATAATGTCATTTTTATCAAATGGATTCTTCCTGAGAATGTTAGGTTCGCGTTCATCCATTTCTGAGTGTCTTGATCAATTTGGTCTATAATACGTCTGATGTTTGATTTGTATATGTCTTTGTGATGTTGCGTCAGATGGATTCCTAGGAATTTGATGTGAGTTTTGGCTTTCTTAAACGGAAATGGACTGGTCCAGTCCGACGGGGTGGTATGTTGTAGGCGTAAGGCTTCGGATTTCCCTAGATTGATTTTAAATCCAGCTATAGTGCCAAATGCGTCAATCTTTTGCAGGATTACAGGTAGCTCCATATTTGGCTCATTTAAGAAAAGGAGAATATCGTCTGCGTATGCTATCAGTTTAATCTGTTGTGAGGCTACTTCAATACCTCGAAAGGTGGTGTCATTGAGTAAATGTCTCAGTAAAGGGTCCAAAGCTAAGTTAAAGAGTAATGGCGAGAGAGGACAGCCTTGCCTGGTACCTCTCCGTATTGGGAATCTGGGCGAGTTTAGTCCATTCACCGTGATATGAGTATAGGATTGGGAGTATAAGGTCCTAAATAAGTTGAGCATATGGATACCAAAGTGTTGGAATTTAAGCAGTCTTTTAATGTGGGTATGCGTAATTCTATCGAAGGCTTTATCAGCGTCTAAATTAATTAATATGCCATGTTTCCTCTTTTCTAGGTTACACTGATATACAGCAGCTATTGCTGTCCGCAGAGCCTGGACTGGGTATCGCCCTTTAAGGAATCCTACTTGATGGTTGGTAAGTATGTGTGGGAGGATGAGTTGTAACCTATCCGCCATGATTTTAGTCAGGATTTTTAAGTCCTGGTTCAATAGAGAGATGGGTCTATAGGAGGACGGGAGGGTAGGATCTTTACCCTCTTTAGGGATTAATATGATCCGTGCCTCATTCACCTCATTCCATAGGGGATAGCCTTGTAGAATATTGTTAAAAAGCGTGGTAAGCAGTGGGGTGAGTTCTGGGAGGAGGATTTTATAGTATTCTGCACTAAGACCATCAGGGCCTGGGGATTTTCCATTTTTCAGATGTTTTATTGTTGACATAATTTCTTGTTCTGTGATAGGTGCGTCTAGAATCTCCCTGTCTTGCACCGAGAGCTTAGAGAGTTGGGCGTCTCGTAGGAAGGAAAGATCCTCCTCCGGATGATCCTGGTTCTCTTCATAAAATTGTTTAAAGTAAGATTCGAGTTCCGCCATAATGGATTCAGTGTCTCGAGCCCAACCCTCCTTTGTCTTTACTTTCTTAATAAAGTGGGAAGTAGTGTTGAGTTTAGTTAATCGAGCCAAGAGCCTACCCGGTTTATTTCCCCATCTATAAAACCTGTTTTTTGTGTGAGAGATTTTGTAGTGTGCACTGTCATGCAATAAAGTGTTAAATAAAGCCTTTGTGTCTGTGTATTTTTTCCTGTCCACTTCGGAGTTCGTACGTTTGAAAGTTTTGTAATGTGTTGTGAGTTCCTTTTGTAAAAGCGTGTACCTGTCTTTGAAGCTTTTTTTCTGTTTTATTAAGTACGCCGTGATATGGCCCCTTAGAACCGGTTTGGAGGCCGCCCATAGTAGGTTTTGATCGTCCCAGTGCTGTAAATTATCGTCCAGGTAATTTGCCCAGTGTTGTTTAAGGTAAGTTTGGAAGTCGGTGTTATCAAGCAGATAGGAAGGAAATCGCCAGTTAAATGATGTTGCTTTGGAAACAATTTGGTTCAGAGTTAAAGTGACTGGGGCATGATCAGTAATAGTTATGTTGCCAATTGTGGAGGCTAAGATGTTAGAAATTTGGGATTCAGCTAAAAGGAAGTAATCAAGTCTGGAGTGCGTTCTATGTGCGCCAGAATAAAATGTGTAATCCTTGGTGTCTGGGTAAGTAAATCTATACATTGTGTGTAGAGGTGTGATCCTTCTAAGTGGGTACCTAGAGGTGGCGTCCGATCTGTCCATGAAGCGGTCCCATACTGTATTCATATCTCCACCAATTATCAGGTTAGTGGGCCCCCAGGAGTCAACTCTTTGCATCAATTCTGAAAAGAAAAAATTGTTTTCATCATTTGGAGCATATACATTAACTACAGTGTAAGTCGTTGCAGGTGTTTCAATATCGACAATCAGATAGCGGGCATTTTTATCTTTATACGATTTAGTCACGGAGCCATTCAATGATTTACTCAATAAAATTACTACACCCCTAGATTTAGTAGTATATGATGCTGCTACTTGCTCCTGTATCCAAGAGTCCCTCAATATTGTTTTATCAGTGTTTTTCCAATGAGTCTCTTGTAAAAGGGTAATATGGGCTTTTTCCCGCTTTAGGAAGTCTAAGACCTTCCGTCGCTTTATTGGGGTGTTTAAGCCATCTACGTTCCACGAGAGTAATTTAAGGTGCCTGGGAGGACTATTCTGAGGTGAGTGAGGCGTAGGTTCACCCATTTTAACAGCATTAACCAATACCCCTTTTAGGGGTCAGTTGGGTGATCCATCGTAGTCTGGGGGTAGGCAGTCTGTCCCAGAGAGCAGATGCCATCCCGGGGTAACTGTAGTGGTAATCTCGGGAGGGGTACAAGTGGGAATCTGTACTAATCACTTGACAAAGTAAAAACAAAACAACTATGTACACTGGAAAAAGAGAATTTTCTGAATTGGTCGTAATAATCGTGAAGTAACAAATACAACCGTACTGGTACATGAAAACAGATTAGAGTCGTCAGTATTGACTGAGTAGTTCAATTGAGAAGTTTAACATCATCGCAATAAGCAAAATACGTAGCAAGAGAGAAGAGAACATGGAGACATGCAAGAAAACAACGAAAATCAGCATCGTCTGCTAGGCATGGAAAAACTCGTGAGAACATCAATGGATAGCAAAGAACAAGTTGTGGGGAAGGGTTATCAGAGTCACAATATCCAATCAAACCGTGGAAGAGTAAAGCAGTGTAGTCCATAATCCAAGGACATCAGCAGTCACGTTAACAGTTGCTGACCCGAGGTCATATGCAGTAGCCATTCAACTGCAGATCGTCGAACCATCCCCTACGATCAAAGTTCCATGAGGTGGTGCAAGAGAAAAAAAAAAAAAAAAAAAAAAAAAAAAAAAAAAAAAAAGCAGTGTCTATGAAATGAGGACATCAGCTGCACGAAAAGGGGAGAAGAGCTGATCATCACATGAAGCAGACAAGCATCAGAGTCCTGTGAAAGTCCCCATGGCAAGACGACGTCTTTGGAGTGAGTCAATTCCAACTGTTAAGGAGGGAAGTCCGACAAACTTCTCATGTTTGCAGTCTAGAGTCAATATATTGGGATGCTTGCTTGTGGTCTTCAAAGAAGTGCAACTTGTTAGTATCTTTCTCAATTATTTTCAGTTTCGCAGGAAATAGTAAGGAAAATTTGTATCCGGAGTTGTAGAGCTTTTTGCACACCGGTGCGAATTCTCTGCGTTTCGCCGTCACTGAAGCAGAGTAATCTTGGAAAAGTAAGATGGTGTGCCCATCATATTTGAGGTTCCTTTTCGTCCTATAAGCTTCCAACAACCTGGTTTTATCAGTGAAATTGAGAAGTTTGAAAATGACTTGCCTCGGCCTTTGCGCGTCTTTAGCAGGTGGCGGGCCAATTCTGTGGAACCGTTCCACCAGATAAGGAAGATATTGGTCATCAATGTTAAGGGCCGCAGGTAGCCATTCATGAATGAGTTTTTCCAGGTCCTTAGCTTTGACTGACTCAGGAACTCCCACTAGTCTAAGATTGTTCCTTCTACTACGATTTTCCAAGTCTTCCACCTTGTCTGACAAAATAGAAATTTCCTTTTGTTGCAGATCAATGGTGGATTGTGCCGTAGTTAGGTTGTCTTTCAGAGTAGATATTCTATCCTCAGCTTGAGTTAGCCTTTGAGATTGATTGGTCATCTGTTGCAAGATTTCAGAGACCGATTCTTTAATGCTGGCCAGTTTCTGGTCAAGCAGAGGGCCCAAGATTTGGACCATATCTTCAGCTTGTGTAGTAGCGGAGTCATTTTGGGGGCCCGTTTCTGAGTCACTTTCAGGCTGAGTGACTTCTAGTGTTTGCTTCTTCTCTTTTGGTTTGGTTACTGTTCTGCGGGATGTCATAGTGGTAGGTTGCCCCAAGTATTTTTCCATAACGTAGTGGGAGTTCTAAAATCGCGAGATGTGAGACCTGCTGAAAAGGAACGTCACTTCAATTGAACATGCTGCCAGAGGTTGTATGACTTGCAGGTTGTTACGACATCTGAATTGTGGGAGCAGGGAACATTTCTCTGTCTTCCCTTTTCTCCGTTTTTATCCCCTTGACCCCTTTCTCAGTCTTCCCTTCCAAATCTGCAGTGAGTCAAAGGAAAGACTACAGAAGTTGCAAATAGTCAGTGGTTGTGAGCCAAGATTTGTTACAGCAAGGCAGATGTGGAGACTGTAACTGTGGGTCGTGGCACAGTCAGTATGTTGATATTGTCGCCTGTGGTGCTCAGTTGTGGCTGCAGTTAAAGCAGTTAGTGCCCTGTGGGCATGCAGGGCTAAGTGCGTGAGTGGGTCACCTGTAAAGCCAGTTGTCCTATATGGCGCCTCTCAGTGGCTCTGGAAGGAGCCGTTAACACCACTGCAAAATAGCAGGCATAAGCTTCTCACTGCGTCATTGGCGTATAAGAAGGTGTACTATGAATAGCAGGGGGATTCGGTATCCAAATAAAGTATATTCGCGCGTTGTGAAGGGTAGAATCTACAAAATAGACCAGGCGTATCGCCCCTTGTCAAGGTTAGGCCTTATTATGTGATAGGCCTAATGTCCGTGTCGCCCCACTGCGCAGATAATAATGGTAGAGCCGGATATGCGGGCGTAGCCGCCTAAATAAGGGTTACCGTATATACTCGAGTATAAGCCGAGTTTTTCAGCCCCCAAAATATGCTGAAAAACGCTACCTCGGCTTATACTCGGGTCAAGCGCAGAAACGGTCGCCGGCGCCCAAGAATAGTCACCGGCGCCCAAGAATAGTTGCCGGCGCCCAAGAATAGTCGCCTGCGCCCAAGAATAGTCGCCAAGAATATTCGCCGGCGTCCAAGAATGGTCGCCGGTACCTCCAATGGGAGCAGAAACCCTCAATTTTTTGATTGAAACTTACCAGAAGCTGCTGCATTTCTCACCCTCGGCTTATACTAGAGTCAATAAGCTTTCCCAGTTTTTGGAGGTAAAATTAGGTACCTCGGCTTATACTCGGGACGGCTTATACTCGAGTATATACGGTAGTTTGAGTTTCCGAGCTATAGTGCAGCGGTCGCCTTAACATATAACAACTGTACTATGGAAATTGAGTAGTTGAGTAGCAGGCGCCTGACATTGAGTGCCGTGGTCTTCCCTGGCATGAACCCCAACTGGTTGTCAATAATGAGTATATGCAGAACCTTTTTCAGGTGGTTTGTTATTATATTATGAAATATTTTTACATCTGCTGTTAATAATGAAATAGGACCGTATGATTCTGACATTGTTGGGTCTTTGCCTGGCTTTGCAAGTAGGGTGATTGCTGCTTCATACATTGAGATTGGGAGGGCTGTGGACTGTAAGGCATGGTTGTAGACCTTAAAAAGCAGGGGAGCTAGTGTACTGCTGTGTCTCTTATATATAATATAAGATATTATATATATTCTTATATCAGTAGTCCATCTGCCCCAACTGCCGTTCTCAGAGGAAACAATTCTTTGGCCTTGTGTACTTCTGCTAGGGATAGTTCAGTGTCTAGATATTTTTGGTAATCCTCAGGTAGCTGCTGTAGGCCTACTCCCTCCAGAAATCTATGAATACTCTGGAGTTCTGAGTCTTTGAGCAGGGCCGGAACTAGGGGTAGGCATGTGCCTAGGGCGCAAAGCTGAGGGGGAGCCAGACAGGCACCTTCTCTGCCTTTTTTAATTCCAAGTCCAGTCCCCTCTCGGCGCTCTGGCTGGCCTCTTCATCCTAAAGCGTGATACGTTCTTCTCATCTTTTTTTCGCACACGCGTCCTTTTTTCACGCAACGCACTAACCTATTGGACGCCTTGGCCCAGCGATGTCTTTGAGAGTGGTTTTGTACAGTTTCCCATAAAATTTGGTAATGATATCCTGTATTGTCTGTAGTGAGGATATAGGAGAGTGATCGCAGGAGATGTAGAGTGGAGCCTTGTGAGGTGTGCCAGCTTTTTCACCGTGTTCTAGTACATTCAGTTTTCCAAAGAAGTATTTGTATTTGTACTCACATTCATACGATGAGAGTATTCCTCTTGAGCTTCTTTAAGCTCCTCAAATTAATGTGGATGTGGGTTTATTATTAGCTCATTTTCAATGGCCATTATGCGCTGCTCTGCCATCTTAACCTCATTAGCTGACTGCTTTTTGTATGCACATATTTCCGCATGCAGCACCCATCTTAGGTGGCATGATCGGATATCCCCCTAGGGAAGTATCTAATTATTTTAATGCGTGCCGATGCAATTTGGTTTACAAAGCAGTGGTCTATCCTTGTACAGAGTGAGAGCTAGAAAAGCAGGTGTACTGCCTGTCTGTGGGGTTAAAGTGCCTCCAGGCCTCGATGAGACTGGCTGCGGTAGTAATTTTGTTTATTTTGGTGAGGGATTCCTGTCCTGCCAAGGGTGTTTTCCTTAGTCTATCTAGAGCTGTGTCCAATAATGCGTTATAGTCACCCAGTGTGTACACGCATGTTGGTATTGTGCCATATAGTTGGCTACTTGCACTATGAGCTCCTCACTGTAAGGGGGAGGGACATATATGGATGCCAAAATTACCCCCTGGGCTTGTAGGTAGCCATGAGAGGCAACTCTATGGGGGAGTAACTAAAACACTTAATATAGAAAAGGGTATTGTAGCAAGCAGTAAAAACAACCCAAAATTATTTTTTAAATATGTAAATAGTAAAAAGGCAGGAAGGGGTAGGACACTTAATATCAGAGGGGGGTCAGCTGGTTTATGAGAACAGAGAAAAAGCAGAGATTCTGAACTGTTATTTTTCGTCTGTCTACACAAATGAGGAACCCGTTAATGAAGGTTTCTTTCTTAGTCGTCCCAGTTCTCATAATAAAACTAATGACGCATGGTTCACGCATGAGGAAATTAAAAAGAGACTAGAGCATGTTAAGATAAACAAAAGACTGGAACCGGCAGGTTACTAGTTGGCATGGAACATAGCATTTGTACTTGGATAGAGAACTGGCTAAAAGATAGTTAACAAGAGTGGTGAACATTTTCTAATTGGACCAATGTTGTTAGTCGAGTACTGCAGGGATCTGTACTTGGTCCTTTGCTTTTCAACTTGTTTGCCAATGACCTGGAGGTGACCATTAAAAGTACTGTTTCTATTATTGCTGATTATACTAAATTGTGCAGATTTATAGGTTCATGTAGGATGCTGTCACTTTACAGAGTTATTTGACTAAACTGGAAAACTGGGCAGAGATCCAATTTTGATAAATGCAAAGTTATGCACTAACTGTGAAGAAGGGATTTTGTAGATAATAAGTTGTCCAATTCAGGGCAGTGTCATTATGTGACCACTATAGTAAATAAAGTACTGTCTTGCATAAAAAAAGGGCATGAACTCAAAGGAAGAAAACATAATTTTGTCTCTTTTTAGGTCCCTGGTAAGGCCTCGTCTGAAGTTTGCAGTGCAGTTTTGCACTCCAGTCCTTAAGAGGGATATAAATGAAGCGGAGAGAGTGTAGAGACATGCAACAAAACTGATTAGAGGGATGAAAGACTTAAATTATGAGGGTATCTGTCAAGGATGCAGTTGTTTTCTCTGGAAAATAAAAACTTGCAAGGAGACATGATTACATAAGAGGACATTATAGACAAATTGCAGGGGGCCTTTTTACCCATAAATAGGATCACTGCACCAGAGGCCACCCATTCAGACTAGAGGAAAAGAACTTTCATGTGAAGCAGTGTAGGTGGTTCTTCACAGCGAGTGCAGTGAGGTTGTGGAATGCCCTACCGGATGTTGTTGTGATGGTTGATTCTGGTAATGCTTTTAAGAGTGGCTTGGATGATTTCATGGCCAAGCATAATATCCAAGGCTATTGTGATACTAAAATCTATAGTTAGTATAGATATGGGTATATATAGTGAGTGTATAGAGGGGTCCTTGTGTGTATGTATGGATGCTGGGTTTCATTGAGTGGGGTTGAACTTGATGGACTTTGTTCTTTTTTCAACCAATTTAACTATGTAACTATATGTAACTATTACAAAGATGCCAAAATGCAATGGTAGTCTATGGGAGTGCATTCTGGTTAACACTAGGGGGCACATTTACTAAGTTCGAGTGAGGGATTCGAATTAAAAAAACTTTGAATTTCGAAGTTTTTTTTTGGCTACTTTGACCATCGAATTGGCTACTTCGACCTTCGACTACAACTTCGACTTCGAATCGAACAATTCAAACGAAAAATCGTTCGACAATTCGACCATTTGATAGTCGAAGTACTGTCTCTTTAAAAAAAACATTGACAACCTACTTCGCCACCTAAAACCTACCGAGCACCAATGTTAGCCTATGGGGACCTTCCCCATAAGCTTTCCTAGCAATTTATGATCGAAGGAAAATCGTTCGATCGATTCGAAGGATTTTTTGTTCGTTTTTAAATGCAGTAAATTTTACTTTGATGGTTGAATATTGAGGGTTAATTAACCCTTGATATTCGACCCTTAGTAAATGTGCCCCCACCTGTATCTTTTGAGAAAGTTGGCAGGGCTGTATATTCTATATGGCATTAGAAAGACCTTTCAACGCTACAACTTCAGCAATTCTTTTATCAAGGACAACCTGCAGGAACACTTGGAAATTAACTGCACCAAAATCCAATGTTAGTCTATGGGAGTGCATTCTGGTTAAAAATAGCTATATGTTCTGAGAAAGTTGGCAGGGCTTTGCATTGTATATAGCATTAGAAAGACCTTCCAACACTACACCTTCAGCAAGTTTTTCATTGAGGACAACTTGCAGGAACACTTGGAAAATCACTGTGCAAAAATGCAATATTAGTCTATGGGAGTGCATTCTGGTTAACACAAGCTGTATCTTGGCATTAGAAAGACCTTCCAACACTACACCTTCAGCAAGTTTATCATCAAGGACAACCTGCAGGAACACTTGGAAATACACTGTGCCATAATGCAATGTTAGTCTATGGGAGTGCTTTCTGGATAACACTAGCTGTATCTTCTGAGAAAGTTGGCAGGGCTTTGCATTCTATATAGCATTAGAAAGACATTCTAACACTAAACCTTCAGCAAATTTTTCATCAAGGACATCCTGCAGGAACACTTGGGGTATATATATCAAAGAGTGAAGTTAGAGATCACCACAGTCCTCAGGAGTGAAATTCTGCCACTCTCCATTAATTTCAATGGGTGAAAGTTCATCACCTTTGATAAATACGCCTTTTTAAAATCCCATAGAAATTAATGTAAAGTTGCAGCATTTCACTCTAGCAGACTGTGGCAATTTTTAACTTCACTCTTTGATAAATATACCCATTGGAAAATCACTGTGCTAGAATGCAATATTAGTATTTAGGAGTGCATTCTTTTTTTTCTTATTATTATCTTCTTATTTCTTCTTTTATTTTTATATTAAAGTTAAGCACTCTTTTCCTTGTTAAATTACAATCATTTAACAGTAATACAGAGACAATGAGATATGATTGTAAAGCAAATGTTCATCTCAAGGCCAAACCCTTTGTTTAGAAAAACTACAACGGTAAAGCTATTCTAAAAATCTTCTATTTAGAGTTAAATATGATTTTTAACTACACATAGTAGTCCTACAGATTCATTTAGTCAAAGTCAAAGTAAACTTTATTGTCATCTCAGCAGTATACGAATATACAGTGAGACGAGACGACGTGGCTCCAGCTAGTACATATCACAAAAAGGCACTTAAAAATACACAATAAAATGTGAAAATGTGCAATATATAGGCAGAAATTGGATATACATGTGTAAACCTTTAGAATTGTGCAAATAAAGTTAAGTTCACAGTTCAGGTGTGTCTGGAATGTAGTGGGAGGACAGGCATTTAGGTCTTTTGTTTATTGGTTTGCTTCATGTATTCTGCCCAAGGTCTCCAGTTTTTTTAATGTTTAAATGCATTCTATTTTCTGTACGCTATTTGTCCTTTCATATTTCTAATTTCTTCCATAAACTTTATCGATTCAGATGCTATAGTAGTTTCAGAAGATTTCCACTTACGTGATATGATTGCTTTCGCTGTGGTAAGTATAAATTTCAATGCAGGGGCTGTAATTATACTCTTAGTATTATCATATAAAAGGAGAATGGCAGACGCATGTAAGTTAATTTGATCTGGAAAAATATTGGTTATTATATCTTGAATTTGGCTCCAGTAGTTTTGTAACAATCTGCAACTGTGCCAAATATGTTCGTAGTAGCCTTTTTCTTCATTACCAGCATATATCAGAAATACCATTATGTTTTTTCAATTTTACTGGAGTAAACTACCATCTGTCTATGATTTTGTAACATGTCTCATGTATTTTAAAGTTATTGAGACATATTTTTCCTATTCATCAATAGAGAGTTTTAAATTTTATTATAGGTCCCACTTGTAAGTAAATGGTGGTTTATTATTGTTATCTACTACCAACCTTCTATACATGAAAGAAATAGGTCTGGTTATTTGGGTGCCTCTATCTTGGGCGTCCGCAGAAAATTTTCCAAGAGGGTGCAAGTAGGTAAAAAGTAGTAATAAAAGTATTGCAAATAATACTTCTACCAATATTTTGGTGGCAAAGACACAAAGCTTTAGTGTTAGCCTGCATTATTTCTAGCAGAACTAAATTTAATTCCTCATACAGCAGAAGGTGCTAGGGTGAGACTAGCAGCAGGCCAGTCTTACATTGACCAATGTCAGTGTCAGGGTCCACAAACTTTTAAGCTGTTTAGGTCTTTTGGAATGGCAAACTGTTTTTGTTCTTGTAGTATATATATGGCTGCGCCCAGGGCCGCCATCAGAAATCACGGGGCCCCACACAACAAAATTTTCGGGGCCCCCCCCTAACGACACCTCCCCTAACCACGCCCCTAACCACGCCCTCATCTTAACCACGCCCCCCACCACAAAGGTCACATGGACACATTCACAAACCGCAAATAAAATCATTTTGGCAAAAGGGTTATTAAGCCTGCCACCACATCAAGGTAGACTCTTTAAGCAGGTACCTGCTCTAACCTAAATGGCACTTTGTTTTACAATTATTATATGTTTAAATTGTACCAATAAGAGCCATTTTGTTTAACCCCTTGTATAATGCATTTTATGTATACATTAAAAAAAACTGAAACCTAACCACTGGACAATTATACAGTGCAATGGCACTGTGATTGAAAACATATAGGCCATCAATAATAACTTTGATTAGTAAAAATAAACAGATATACACCATATTTTTATAATAAACAAAATTACTTTTATTAATATGAATAAATAAAGAACATAAGATATAAAACTATTTTTACAATAAAAATAAGAACTTTTATTAGTATGAACTGTTCAGAAGTATAAATAGAAACCTAGTTGTACATGATTCATGATCTAACCACTGGATGATTATAAAGTGCATTGGCAGTTTGTGATTGTTTGTAAACATATAGGCCTTATATAACTTATTTTTATAGCAAACAAAATAACTACTTTTATTTGTATGAATAAATAAGATATAAAACTATTTTTACAATAAAAAATAAGAATTTTTATTAGTATGAATAAATAACATTTAACTTTTTAGAAGTATAAATAGAAACCTAGTGGTACGCGATATAAAACTATTTTTACAATAAAAAATAAGAACTTTTATTAGTATGAATAAATAACATTTAGAAGTATAAATAGAAATCTAGTGGTACGTGATTGATGAAGTAACCAGGATACTCAAAAAGATATGACTGAAAGTGTCAAGTGCTTTGTAAAACCATGTTCTCCTGAAGCTTATTGCAAGTGATATACACAGGGCTCAAAGTCTCCTCACTTTACTGCTTGCAAAATCTTTGATAAGTTCTTTGAAATCCAGGTGATTTGCAAGTTCGTGTTCAATAGAAAGCATTGCCAGGCTATTCAGTCTCTGTTCACTCATTGTTGACCGTAGATAGTTTTTAATCAAGGACAGTTTGCTGAACGCTCTCTCTCCTTCAGCCACTGACAGAGGAAGTGTGATGAAGATACGAAGGGCAACACACACCTGTCCAAATATGCCTTCAAGCTGCAGGTCATAGATACAATTTAATAATTCCAGTTGACCAAGAGACCCTTCAAATGTTTCATTGTAGACCTTACGAAGATGTTGTAACTCATCCAGTAACGAGTCTGTAAGATCTTGAGGGTATTTGGCAACCAGCAACTTGGTGGATGCTTCTAGAACTTCATTTGTTAGCTTCCTCAACTTCAATATTGGAGCAAATAAATTGCATATTTCTTCCATTGATTTAAATCTCTGATCTAGGTCAGAAATGATAGTGTCCAGGGTCACGAGAAAAACATTGACTTTAAAAACAGCTTCAGGATCTTCCAGTTGACCAGGAGTTTGTGACTTCTTTCGGCGAATCTGTTGTGTGTTCATAAGTTCAGCCAGAATCTCCATGCCATCAGCAACCAATCTAGCCTCTGAGAGTAGAGCAGGCCACTTTTCTCTAAGAGATTTCATTTCTTCTGCCAATGCATATATATATTTGCGGCTCCAATCTCCATGGAAACTGACCGTGCCTGCAGAATTTTGTTCCTCTCATCAAAACACTGTAGAACTTTTAGCCAAAAAGTTGTAAGTAGAATTGCACGGAAAGAAGAAAAATAATTATACAGCCCCACAGCTTCTGACTGTGCATCACTTGTAAGCCTTCTAGAGGAAATTATCTTCTCAAGTGCTTGGAGAATGCTTGGCAGCTTCTTAGCGACAGGCCGAATTGCTTCAACTCTTGAACTCCATCTAGTGTCACTAAGACCATGCAGTGAACCAGCAATTTCCTCAGTTAGGGTATGCCACCTCTCAGGACTGTTGCTAAAAAGGACGTACAATCTATTCACACTTCCAAAAAATGTCTTCACTTCAGGACAGCTGGATGCTGCATGCACGCCAACAAGGTTTAAAGAGTGTGCAGCACAGGGGCAAAAAATGGCTTGTGGATACTTCTCCAGGATTCTGGATTTTACTCCTTTAATTCTTCCAGCCATGTTGGCTCCATTATCATACCCTTGCCCTCTGCAATCTTTGAGGTCGATGTTGTGCTCACGCAATCTTGATGTTAGCATCTCAGCAATTTCCTCACCAATCTTCTGAAAAAAATCAAAAAATTCAAGAAATCTCTCTTGAATGCACCACTTACCTGTCTGTGAACATCTGTGCACATAACGTAAAACGATGACATTCTGCTCAGTATGGGAAATATCTGGGGAAGCATCGCATATCACTGTAAAATAGATAGCCTCTTGCCTTTCGGAAAGTATTGCATTGAGAACATGCCGTCCACACAGATTGATGAATTCATTCTGGGTTCCCCATGATAAATAATGAGCTGGAAGTTTTTTCCCTTTTTCTTGGCTTCTCTTCACTTTGTCCAGGTGCTCCTTTAGGACAGCATCATAATGGGCAATGAGCTCTAGGATACCGAGAAAATTCCCATTCTGAATGTCTCCAACTCTTTGCGAACTCCCTCTGAATGCCAAATTTCTTGAAGCAAGAAACAGAGTTACATCAAGAAGCCTCTCCAGGAGCACAGTGAATTTCTCTGCTTCCACTGCCAAAGTTCTTTGAATGTCATGGTCTACACCCTGTCCACCAACAGATTTCTGAAGGCATCGCCAGCTCCAGTAGTTCTTCCTGTGC
The DNA here is from genome assembly GCF_017654675.1 of Xenopus laevis. Classification (NCBI taxonomy): domain Eukaryota; kingdom Metazoa; phylum Chordata; class Amphibia; order Anura; family Pipidae; genus Xenopus; species Xenopus laevis. Next base: position 56,437,405 of record NC_054374.1, on the reverse strand, counting down.
TGTGCTGAATGTTCATGCTCTGGCAATTTTTTATACAATTTGTGCCACTTTGACTTCAGTGGATCATACCCTTCCTTTCTGCAAAGAGAACTTCCTGTTTTATTGGCAGAGTCTGTTGAAAAAGCAAGGCAAGTTGTACAGTACAAGACTTTCTTGCTGTCGCTCCATCTTAGCCAATCCCTTAGGATCTTTTCACGTCCATTCGGTGATTTTGAATACAAGTGGAATTCACTAAAGGCCTGGCCGTCACAATCCTTGGGCAAAGACTGTACAGTTTTCAAGAGATCTTGTTCACTCATCAATCCAGCAAGAACGATGTACTCTCTAGATTTACCTCTCAGAGTGTCTGGCCATAATGCTGGGTCTTTCCAGTTAACACCTGATAAACCTTCATGACTTTCAAATGCCTCACTCAAGAAATCTTCAGAGGCATTGATGCTTGACAGACTGCATGACCTTTATTCTTCCATCAGCGTGTCATTGTTAACAGCAGACATGTTGCAGGAAGCATTCTCTTCGATTTCTGTGGTGGGCAAGGAGATGTCACATGAAGGCAAAATGCAATTCTCGCTGCAGGAAACTGGCTCCTCTTGGACATTGTTTAAAGATGTGCTGACAATTGGCCCAATGACTTTGCCAGCATCCATACGATCTTCTCTTGCATCTTGACTGCCAGTGTTAGATTTTTTAAAGTATTGGAGCAATGGTTTCTTGTTTTTGATTTTTTCATCTTCATGCTCTCGCCCTCGCTTCTCCTTTCATTTCTGAGATCCAGACTTATGGTGATACATTCTTGTAGCTGTGATGAAGGCCCTTTAAAATCTTACCTTTTTTTATGCAAGATGAATAAGATGGAGCCCACTTGTTACAAAGTGTAAACAAAATACCTCTTGACAAAAAAAGTTAAGCACAGATTATGGACACAAGGGCAATTACAAAAACAGCAGATAAAGTGCAAAATGTAAAAAGTGCAAACTGAAAAATAGTGCAAACCGATGCAAACGTATCACACTACGGACCAAAATCCTAGCAAAATTACCAAAACCCAAGGCAAAAATTAAAAAGTAATACAAATAAACACAAGTGCAAAAGTATCAATGTATCACACTAGGGACCAAAATCCTAGCAAAAGTACCAAAGCCCACGACAAAATAAATAAAGTGCAAGTTTTCAAAAAATAAAGCTCTACAGTAAACCCACAGCAGAAAAAGTTAAAATAATAAAAAAAACAGCTAAGCACAAGGCACCACAAAGCAGCTAGGCCTGTAAATGCAAAACCTATATATATTTATATACAAAAAAAAAAACTGTAAAGGTGATGGCAAGCAAAGTAAAAGTCCTATGAAATGTCAGAAAAACCCAAAGTGCAAATAAATCTACATTATAGGACAAAAAGAAGGTATTGGAACCAGTATAAAAATAATGCTAATAAATCTCAAGCACACAACTAACAAAACACGTAAAGTGCAGAACTATACAAAAAGGAAACACCACCAAAACAACTAAAGAGAACAGCTGATACAATGACCACAACGACACAGAGATAATAAACTTTTATTAATAAAGTCAAGTGACAACAGATGTAAAACAACAGCAGCAAGTGCAATACTTACCTGTTGTCTTCACCTCCGTTCAGCAGGAGGGCTTCAAGGCTGAGAATGACGTCATGCAAACAGCTGGGCCACTCCTGCTAAATACCAACAGTTCCTGTTCTTTTGCAGCTGTGATACAGTTTAGCTGTTTAAAAAGGAAGGGAGAAAAAATAATTCACATTATGTCTTTGGTGGCCAAGAGTTTCATAACAGGATTAAAAAAAACAATTGGTGACTGGGAGACTTCTGACAGGACTAAAAAAGAAAAAAACAATAAGTGTTCAGGAGTTTCACAACAGTGATTAAAAAAACAATTGGTGACTGGAAGACTTCTTCCAGGATCAAAAAAGAAAAAACAATAAGTGTCGATGAGTTTCATAACAAAAAACAATAAGTGTTGAGGAGTTTCACAACAGTGATTAAAAAACAATTGGTGACTGGAAGACTTCTTCCAGTATCAAAAAAGAAAAAACAATAAGTGTCGAGGAGTTTCATAACAAAAAACAATAAGTGTTCAGGAGTTTCACAACAGTGATTAAAAAACAATTGGTGACTGGAAGACCTTTTACAAGACCAAGAAAAATAACTAGTGACCAGGGCTCCTACTAAAGTTACATAAAAACACAATTCAGGGGAATACCAGAGCTAGATTGGCAGCCATGTGTCACAAAAAAAAAACACTACTGCAAGTCAGGGGTCCTGCATGGGGATCAGGGGGCCCATTGGGGGATATGGGGCCCGGCATGGGGATTCAGGGGCCCTCATTGAGGGTTCAGGGGCCTGCATTGGTGGGTAGGGATGTAGCGAACTGTTCTGCTGCGAACTAGTTCGTGCGAACTTCGACCGTTCGCGTCCGCCGAATGTTCGCGAACGTTTGGGAACGTTCGCATTTTGAGTTCGCGTTTGATCGTTCGACCATTCGACCATTCGAATTCCTTCGACCGCTAAAAATCGAACGATTTCCATTCGTTCGAACGATTGTAAGCATTCGATCGAATGAAAAGCATTCGATCGAATGGCTTCGATCGTTCGATTCGAATGAAAATCCTTCGATCGAATGATTAAAATCCTTCGATCGTTCGAATCGAACGATTTTAGCGGGTGTTCGAAGTTCGCGAACTGTCCGCGAACGTTCGCATTTTTTGCCGGTGTTCGCGAACGGCGTTCGCGAACACCAAATCGACAGTTCGCTACATCCCTATTGGTGGGATATGGGGCCCGGCATGGGGATTCAGGGGCCCTCATTGGTGTCTCAGGGGCCCTGCATTGGTGGCTCAGGGGCCCTGCATTGGTGGCTCAGGGGCAGTATGGGGTTCAGGGGCCCGCATTGGCAGCCAGGGTCACAAAAAAAAAAACCACTGCTGACCAGGCCCTCTGCAAATCAGGGGCCCTGCATGGGGATCAGTGGGCCCATTGGGGGATATGGGGCCCGGCATGGGGATTCAGGGGCCCTCATTGAGGGTTCAGGGGCCTGCAGGGGCATCAGGGGCCCTGCATTGGTGTCACAGGGGCAGTATGGGGTTCAGGGGCCCTGCATTGGTGGCTCAGGGCAGGGCCCTGCATTGGTGGCTCAGGGCAGGGCCCTGCATTGGTGGCTCAGGGCAGGGCCCTGCATTGGTGGCTCAGGGCAGGGCCCTGCATTGGTGGCTCAGGGGCCCTGCATTGGTGGCTCAGGGCAGGGCCCTGCATTGGTGGCTCAGGGGCCCTGCATTGGTGGCTCAGGGCAGGGCCCTGCATTGGTGGCTCAGGGCAGGGCCCTGTATTGGTGGCTCAGGGCAGGGCCCTGTATTGGTGGCTCAGGGCAGGGCCCTGCATTGGTGGCTCAGGGGCAGTATGGGGTTCAGGGGCCCGCATTGGTGGCTCAGGGGCCCTGTGGCTCAGGGGCCCTGCATTGGTGGCTCAGGGGCCCTGCATTGGTGGCTCAGCGGCAGTATGGGGTTCAGGGGCCCGCATTGGTGGCTCAGGGGCCCGCATTGGTGGCTCAGGGGCTACATTGGTGGCTCAGGGGACTTACCTGCTTGTGCTGGCGTCTTCTTCTTCCTCCAGGAGGGTCTTCTTCGCCGTCTTCGCCGTCCGTTCGCTGTCTCCAGGAAGCACGTCCTCCTCCAGCGACGTCCTCGATCTTCTGACTGCAGGCGGCGGCTTAAATAGAGTTGCGCCCGTGCGTACTGACGTCACGCGTACGCACGGGACGCAGCTCTGTGGAGAAAAATGCAGGGCAGAGTCAGGTCGCGGCCGGGCCCCCTGGAAGCGGGGAAATCCACCGGGCCCGGGAGGACTGTCCCCCCAGTGACCCCCTGATGGCGGCCCTGGCTGCGCCTCCTGGTAAACCCTTTACTGCACTCACAAAACAAGTCTAATAAAGCAAAATGATGAATCAGTCAGCTCTCTGCACTCTGCATCTTTAAGTGCAACCTTTTAATGCACAGTTGTACTCACACTGCATCAGTGGCGTAACTAGATGTTACTGGGCCCCACAGCAAATTAATTTTAGGGCCCCAAACATATCCAGAGGTTGTCCTGTTTTACCAAAATGTATTGAAATTGTATATGAATTTGAGCCTCATGGGGCCCCCTATACCTCCTGGGCCCCCTGCAGCCGCAGGGTCTGCTTCCTCTATAGTTACGCCCCTGCACTGCATATTTAAGGGCGATGTCCTTTCTCACATTCTGTGTACGATTTATATGTTTGAACGTGGTGGACCAATTTAACAAAACTTCTTTGGCTTTTTGTATACAGGACTTCAGCCCACACTCATAATGAACTACCATTCTACGATGGATATGCAGAGTTCAGCATTCTATAGAGTCTGCCTGTAAACCTGAATCATTAAACAGCCAGTGCTGGGCTATCATACCTATTACTTTGTGAAATTCCTTAGCATAGAGAATGTTTTAGCAGGTCAAATCTTTTGCAATACAGTGATTTTTAAAACATGATTCTGTTATTTTTTTAAAGCTGTAGCATCATATTTCTAGGCAGCACTGGGTATAATCAGCTCTTATTACTATATAGTATATATGTATACACCTAACTAAAAAACTGTTGGGCCAACAGAACAAGATGTTTCCGCTATAGCATCACACAAAATACTCTTCTCCATTCCCCTGTTCTTCCCACTCCAAATCAATTTTCTTTTATTCCCAAGACATACTTTGATACATCCTTTACTTCCAAGTCCCCTGTTTCTTTCTCATAGCTTCTTAGCTCATTCAGTTCAGTTTTACCCACCTTAAGCTGGGCATAGACGCAAAGATCTCATCATACGAATCAAGGATTCGTATGATTTTCGGACCGTGTGTGGAGAGTCCCAACATTTTTCGTCCTGTGGAGATCGGTCGTTTGGTCGATCAGACAGGTTAGAAAATTTCTGTCGGCTGCGGGTAATATCTCTGCATGTATTGCTGATCGTACGATTTTCAGTGGGAGACTGTTACTAGCTTTGTCTATCATACGGTTGCTGTCAGGTGCAGAACATCGGCTCATCTGTTCTTTAACTACTTTATTTGGTCGGAATGGTAAGACTTTGATTTGAATGGTTTTTGGCAGGTCTGGAGATGGGAAAGTCCAATCGTACATTGATTCTTACGATCGGATCTTTGCGTCTGCGGCCAGCTTTACCCTTTTTAGCCTGTTTTTTTTCTGTCCCCTGTCACCCACCCACCAACTTCTATTTTCTCATGTGCATTGTCCTTCACTTTCACTAGTTTTTATCTTCTTCTCCCCTCTCCTGCATTAACTTTCCCTTCAATTGCCACTTTTCCCCCCAACCACCCATCACCTCCCATGCTTGCCTTGATCTGTTTTGCATTAGCAGGAAAAAGATAACGAACACAGCCAAGACAACAGATCTGACTGAAACAGTAGAAAGTACGGAACGCATTTTAGGATATCCTGTAGCGAAATACATGTCCTTTATGCAATGTCCTATGCCTTCGCATCAGTTGCTTTAACAGTCACTCATCGTCCAAATCTGCAATCACAACTCCATCCTCTACCCTCCCTTCTCATCCGTCAGTCATACGAACTCCGCCCTCAGCCCTCCATTCTCCGCCATCAGTCCTCTTCCTTTTAGTCCACTTCCTTCCGCCGTCTTTTCTCCGCCCTCTTTCCTCAGCACTCCCCCCTCAGATCTCTCTTTTCAGCCGACAGTCTTATCCATAAGTCTCTAAAGTGGTGAGCGAGGGGGCGGAAGGAAGAGGACTGAGGGCGGAAGGCAGAGGAATGAGGAGGATGAAGGGCGGAGGATGGAGGGCTGAGGGTGGAAGACTGAGGGCAGAAGGCTGAGGGCAGAATTTGTTTGACTGACGGCTGAGAAGGGAGGGTAGAGGACGGAGGTGCGATTGCAGATTTGGACGATGAGTGACGGTAAAAGCAACCGATGCGCCATTCCGAAGGCATAGGACATCGCATGAAGGACATGTATTTCACTGCAGGATGTCCTAAAATGCGTTCCGTAGGAAATGTCTGTTCAGCTGCCGCGCTCATTCCTCTCATTACTCCTGACCTGGTGGTGACGTATCATATGTCACAGGGTCCCGCACCAGGTCAGGGGCAGACAAGTTTTTACATTGCGATCTTTTGACTGTATTCCTTCTCTCCTCCCGTCTCTCCCTTGAGGTCCAGGATCTGGTGGGGGGAGCAAGTGCCCTCCCTTGCCCCTATGTGTGGACGCCCATGGCCTCTATCAATAATATCTTTTAAACAGGTAGGTTCCCTATTTTGTTCTGTTATATGAAGAGGATTTATGAATTGTTTTATCTCTTCATATATTTGAGTTGGTATCTTCCCCAAATGTCAAATTTACTTTCTCTAATGATAACAGCATATTAGAGTCAATAAAGTCTTTAACTCTGTTGGTTTTAGAATTTTTTTCCGTCCATTTTTGTAGTAAGTCATTCCCTATTCCTGTTTGAAAATCTGGATTTTCCATAATTGGTATGAATGGTGAGGGGAATCGAATTAATTCTTGTTCTTTATTCCTTCTGAACAAATATTTAACAATAATATGGAAGTTTTTCATATTATCCACCCATATTGGGGTATCTAACGTTATAATTTTAATCTCCTTTTTCTGCATTAACCCTTTAAATGCCACAGAATGTAGAATCTATGTTCTGTGGCAAAGGAACTTGAAATGCCACAGAATGTAGATTCTACATTCTGCAGCATTCCCTATTCCCTAGGCAAAGAGCAGGAGCCAGGAATGAGTGGCCCCAAGGCAGCAAGCAGACATGAGCAATGTGCGTTTTCAGCTTCTACCTGCACTTCCTGATACCGGATCAACAAAGAAGATGGTGCCATCTATTCCTCCAGCCCACCTGGATGATCGTGAGCCTGCCACCCCAGATTAGTGCCCCCCCACACAAACACACACTTATTGTACCAATACACAATGTGTACATGTGTACATTCACACACACACACACAATAAAAATTGGGGGATCAGAGGGGTCACACACATTCACAGCACTTGCACACATGCTTGCATGTGCATACAACACGCAATTTGCCAATTGTACATACATGTACACACTTACACTATTTTGTGTCTTTTTTTTTCTTATTGCATCATCTGTTCTTTTGCCTGAAAAAAAAAACGGTTTTATTGCCATTGCAAATGGTGTATTAGATAATTGCACTGCGCAATACCTTTTGTATGTTATTTCAGTAATAAAATTGCAATTTCGGTGATTTTGGTGCATTTTTAGCCATTTTATTGCATGGGAAGGGAAAGTGGAAGCAGTCCAGGCTACCAAGGGAAAAATATAATACGTTTAAATACAATGGAAGTGAAACTGATTTATCCTATTAATCAATGCACATTCCCTGGTCCCCTGTCTCACAAATAATTCAATATATATGCAAGTGCATGTGTGTATAAAGACAGGGATTTTTAGTTACAAAGTTATGATCATAAAATTGGTAAGCCACCATACCACATCAAGGTAAACCCCGTACGATGGTCCCTAACTGTTTACCTCTGGTCAATAGTAAAAAAGCAGTAGTCCTTAGGATCAATATTGACCAGAGGTAAACAGTTAGGGACCACCGTATGAGGTTTACCTTGACGTGGTATGGTGGCTTACCAATTTTATGATCATAACTTTGTAACTAAAAACCCTTGTATTTATACACACATGCACTTGCATATATATTGAATTTATTGTGAGACAGGGGACCAGGGAATGTGCATTGATAAATAGTATAAATCAGTTGCACTTCCATTGTATTTAAACGTGATATTTTTTTCTTGGTAGCCTGAAGTGCTTCCACTTTCTTTCCCCTTGTAGTTGTTATGTAGCCAGAAGCAGGCGATGCTCTCAGTGGTTTGTAATAGCACCCCCTACCCGCCCCTTCAACTAAAGTGGTCCCATACCTTTAAAAATGGGTGTTGGTTTGGGCAATCTCTCCCTTTAAAAGCTGCAGCAGCTAGCGGGAGGATCTAGCCCTCTCTTTAAAACCAAACTCAAGGTCAGGAGACATTGATTCCAAGGACTACTGCTTTTATATTATTGACCAGAGGTAAACAGTTAGGGACAACCGTATGGGGTTTACCTTGAGGTGGTATGGTGGCTTACCAATTTTATGATCATAACATTGTAACTAAAAACCCTTGTCTTTATACACACATGCACTTGCATATATATTGAATTTATTGTTAGACAGGGGACCAGGGAATGTGCATTGATAAATAGTATAAATCAGTTGCACTTCCATTGTATTTAAACATGATATTTTTTTCTTGGTAGCCTGGAGTGCTTCCACTTTCTTTCCCCTTGTACATTAAAATGCATGTTTAGCCATTTTATTGCATTTTCAGCTTTGCGTAGGTTTTGTAAGCTTATTTCTGTCTGTAAAACCTATTTGGCCATGCTAACATATGCAAACTGTGATTCTGACTGCTGATTACAGTAGGCAAGAAAAGAAAGCATTGATTTTCGTAGTTTTGTTGGATTTTAGTGATTTTATTGTGTTTCGCTCTGTTACTTCATTTTGCCCATGGAAATTTTCTGCTATATATCCATTTGGGGGTCTCATTTGGGTTTTTTTTTCTAATTTTGGTTCTGGACCAGAGGCTCAAAAGTAATTGGACACTGACTCAATGGCTATTTCATGGGCAGGTGTGGGCAATTCCTTTGTTATTTTAATTCCCAATTTTGGGAAAGCTTTGCGACTCAGTAGTTTGGAGAAGAAAGTACCCATTTTAGATTCGGTAGAATGTGTACTTTCCAAACATATATGGCTTTGGGGGAAAAAATATATTTCTGTGTTTTACCACACAAACAAATGCAGTCAATGTGTTGATTTTTCATTAGCTGAAGTGACCCACAGGACTATGTGTATGTGCTAACTTCATTTTGGGGCCTCTAAATGCCAGATACTTTGGTAATCCTATATAAAATGGGCACCAAATGAGGTTGCTTTTTCTTGCTACGTAATGATACATGGGGGATATGATTCTGGAAAGTTTAAGCTTTAAGGCAATATTCAGATATTTCACCAAAACAGACAGTTTTGGGAAAGCCTTGTGACTCATTAGTTTGGAGCAGAAAGGCATGGGTACCCATTTTAAATTTGGCAGAATTAAATATATGGTTTTGGGGGGTAAACAAATATTTCTGTGTTACCCCACCAAAAATGCAGTAAATGTGTTGATTTCTCATTAGCTGAAGTTACCCACAGGACTATTTGTATGCTCTAACTTCATTTTGGGGCCCTCTAAATGCCAGATACTTTGGTAATCCTATGCAAAATGGGCACTAAACTGTTTGGAGGATGCCTGGCAATCATATTCAGGATGCTTTTTCTTGGTACGTAATGATACACAGGTGATATAATGCTGGAAAGTTGAAGCTTTGAGGCAATATTCAGATACTTCACCAAAACCGACAATTTTGGGAAAGCCTTGCGGCTCAGTAGTTTGGAGCAGAAAGGCATGGGTACCAGATAATTTGGTAATCTTATGCACAATGGGCACCAAACAGTTTGGAGGACCCCTGGCAATCATATTTAGGGTACATTTTCTAGGTACAAGGGTGATATAATGTTGGCAAGTTTTGGAAAGCTTTAAGGCAATTTTAGATATTTCACCAAAACCAACAATTTTGGGAAAGCCTTGCGACTCAGTAGTTTGGAACAGAAAGGCATGGGTACCCATTTTAGATTCGGTAGAATGTATACTTTCTAAAAATATATGGATTTGGGGGCAACGCCCATTTAAAAGCTGCAAAGAGCCAGAAGAAAAAGGCAAATAACTATAAAACTATAAAAATTAAATAATTAAAACCTATTAAAAAGTTCCTTAGAATTGGCAGTTCTAGAACATATTAAAATTTACCTTAAAGGTGAACCGCCCCTTTAAAGGTGAACTGCCCCTAGTGTTGACCCTCAAAGAAAAAAAAAATTATCAAATCCACAGTTTTCAAATATAGCTATTAATAACTGCATAACTGTAGTGTCATGCTAACCTTTACAGGACATGGTATCGGAACACTGCAAACCAATGCTTACTAATGACAATGACTTTGAGGCATTTGCCTTGGTCTTTTCTTTTACAAACAAAAAATAAAAGCAGCTCACACATTTAAATACCCTAGGTATTATTAAACCACTAGGTGTAGTATTTATTATCCAAGATGTTATCCCGAGGTGATTTTTTTCATAGTATGTGTACAAGTTAAGTGGCACACAATCTCCCAGCAGAGTTCCGAAGTCTAACAGTTACATCAGCCATGTCCCAATGTGGGTTTAGACGTTCACCTCTTTACATCAGTCTGTGCCTTTTCTCTTGGAGGTTGTTACCAGGGATGTGTAACAGTTTATAAAGTTACAACAATAATAATTGCAAGACAACTAAAAAGTATACATTTTCTGCATTGGACTTAAAGGAATATTGTCATGGGAAAATATGTTTTTTTCAAAAAGCACCAATTATGCACTGAAATCAGTTTCTCAAAAGAGCAAACAGACTTTTTTATATTTAATATCATTTAATATCATTTTGAAATGATATGGGGCTAGACATATTGTCAGTTTCCCAGCTGCCCCCAGTCATGTGATTTGTGCTCTGATAAACTTCAGTCATTCTTTACTGCTGTATTGCAAGTTGGAGTGATATCACCCCACCCCCAGCAGCCTAACGACAGAACAATTGGAAGGTAACCAGATAGTAGCTCGCTAACACAACTGCTACCTGGTAGATCTAAGAACAGCACTCAATAGTAAAATCCAGCTCCCACTGCAACACATTCCATTACATTGAGTAGGAGAAGCAACAGCCTGCCAGAAAGCAGTTCCATCCTAAAGTGCTGGCTCTTTCTGAAAGCATATGACCAGGCAAAATTACCTGAGATGGCTGCCTACACACCATATTACATCTAAAAAAAATTGCTGGTTCAGGAATTAATTTTTATATTGTAGAGTGAATTATTTGCAGTGTTAGTGTCATTTAAATAAAATCCCTTTAATGATTAGCAATGTGAACACAACAATGGGGTAACTGTAAGTGAGTGACTAAATTAACATTTTTCTGAAGAGAGAGAGAGAGGAAGCGGCTCTGTTCCTGATGCCAATAGAAAATGATGCTGTTGTGTCACTTTGGCTCATAATTTTAAATATGTAACCCATTTTCTGTACCCTATGCTTTCCAAAGTTCAATCTGTGTATATAATTCCATACCTAAGCCTTTGTAATTGATTCCTGGTGAGTGGTAAATAATAGTCCAAGGCCAAATTTTACATGGCTGTCAGGTTTCAATTTACAAAACTTGTATATAATAAAGTGGTTCATTTGCCTTTTCATCATCATAGGTTACTCGGTCACCCCACCCCACATTTACAAATTTGTCAAAATGTGTTTAGAATACTTGTTTAAGCGAAACTACACGTTGAAGTGATGTCAGCAGCTTGAAAATGGCAACTGCAAAGTGAGGGCTCACTTTCAAGACAGCAAGCTGGATAAATAATGCTGATCCATAAGAACTGCTATAGCGGTTTGGGAGGCAGAAGTATGATAATTATATTAAAGGGATTTTCATTTAAATCCTTTCCTTCTCCTTTAAAGGAAACTATCAAACATGAACAGTATAAATAGCTTATTATATATTCTATAGACTAGGCTTACAAAAATATTGCATTTAAACATCTCAACTACCAAAAATCATTTTTTACATACTGACATGAAACCAAAATTCTCTGCCTCGTAGAGACCATTTCCTAACCCCCCAACTTGTGATTCCTTTGATTTCCATGGTAGGTGTGCACAGATTCTATGGAAATTCAATGTAGAAAGTAACAGCACCGTGGTAATGAAATAAAAGGCCTTTATTCAAACATGGCACAGACCAGTTGTAGCAACGTTTCAAGCCGTCTCCGGGTTTTTATCAAGCTAACACACCTGGTCACACAGACTTCCTTTTAAACATGTTAAAATATCGCCATCTATTGGAGAAGTAGCAACAAAGTAACAACAATTGATAACACATAAAGTGTACTTGTATCCATTTTGAAAATAGATGTAGCCACTTGAAAGGAAGCTACTCAACTTTTCCTCAATATTATGTGCAGAGGTCAATTACCTGTAAAAACACAATAGCAACAATAAAAATACTATAAAACCGAAATGATACATTTTAAATATCATATGCAAGTCATACTCTCTATTTAGGCCATTTGGCACAAGGGTTTCCAGGCGGCGAATCCAGAAGGCTTTCTTTCTTGAGTAGCCTTTTCGCTCTGTCACCCCCCCCCCCCGTAATGGGGGAACATGATCCACCACTTGAAATTTAAGCTGGTGTACCCCATGTCCCATCTGTATGAAATGGCCCGCAACTGCTTGATCAGCCTTTTTGGTTTTTATTGCAGACTTGTGCTCCCTAATTCAGTCTCTGACCTCAGTAGATAAAAAGTCAGCACTCACCAATGAGTTAATGTGTCAATCAGGTGCACGTCTCAGGCAGCCACTTCCAGCCGAAATTTTGCAACTTTTGTATGTAGACAGCACCATCCAAAGTATTTTTCTTAAAAAGCCTTTATTTGAAGGGCTTCATCTCAGACAAGAATACAGTTCAGGAACGTTTCAAGCTTACACCAGCCTTTCCTCAAGCTACTGATTGCACATAAGTGAACACATTTTATACAATTTGGTATAGCGCCATCTGTTGCCTACTTAGTACTTAAAGGGATACTGTCATGGGAAATTTTTTTTTTTCCAAAATGAATCAGTTAATAGTGCTGCTCCAGCAGAATTATGCACTGAAATCCATTTCTCAAAAGAGCAAACAGATTTTTTATATTCAATTTTGAAATCTGACATGGGGCTAGACATATTGCCAATTTCCCAGCTGCCCCAAGTCATGTGACTTGTGCTCTGATAAACTTTAATCACTCTTTACTGCTGTACTGCAAGTTGGAGTGATATCACCCCCCTCCCTTTTCACCCCCAGCAGCCAAACAAAAGAACAAAGGGAAGGTAACCAGATAACAGCTCCCTAACACAAGATAACAGTTGCCTGGTAGATCTCAGAACAGCACTCAATAGTAAAAACCCATGTCCCACTGAGACACATTCAGTTAAATTGAGAAGGAAAAACAGCAGCCTGCCAGAAAGCATTTCTCTCCTAAAATGCAGGCACAAGTCACATGACCAGGGGCAGCTGGGAAATTGACAAAATGTCTAGCCCCATGTCAAATTTCAAAATTGAATATAAAAAAATCTGTTTGTTCTTTTGAGAAATGGATTTCAATACAGAATTCTGCTGGAGTAGCACTATTAACTTGTGTGTTTTGAAAAAAACATGTTTTCCGTTGACAGTATCCCTTTAAATACAAACAGGTGAAGTACCATCTAATACATCAGTCACAATGTTACAAAGTGTCGTTATATACATTTCAACATCTTATAATTGTTCTCTTCCTTAATGTGGTGGAAGCATGTCCATGCTTCCTACACCAGTCCAGTATTTTAATGTCTGAAAAATATAAAAACAATTTAAAATCTATTAAAAAGGAATTCACCGAAAGATTTTGTGTAATTCATATTCCCTTTTTAAACCTGATGGTGAAAGGGTCCCCAATAATCTTATCCATCTCACCTCTTTTTTTAACAACTCTTTAACTCTATCACCTCGACGGTGCATCTTAGGGACTCCATCTAAAACTTGAAATTTTAATTGGTGTATACCGTGTCCCTTTTCCAAAAAATGACATGCAACTGCCTGCTCCTGCTTCTTTGTCCTAATGGCTGATTTATGTTCACGTATGCGTTCCTTCACCATACGGGTGGTTTGCCCCACATATTGAAGACCACATGGGCATTTAATCACATAGATGACAAAGGAGGAGGAGCAGGTAAAGTGGCCCTTGATTTTAATGGGGGTGCCCTTATGTGAATGAAGGATAACATCACCCCGCTGACAATTTGAGCAACAGTTACATGTGAAACACGGAAAAGTCCCCTGTTTCTCTGGTCTAAACAGTTGTTGTATCTTGCCGCTACTGCCTACTGGGTTCTTTTTTGACCAAAAAAGAACCCAGGGTTTTATTTCTCATATAAGACAACGTAGGTGGTTTTTGAAACTCCTGAACCCCAGGTATACCATCCTTAAGTAATCCCCAATGTTTATGCAAAATTTTCTAAATATGTGGACTCACCGAATTATATTTGGACACATAAGCCAAGCGTTTTCCTTCATTTAACCTATGTCTATCTTTTTGGCCCCTATCAGGAGCTTCTAACTGGGATCGTTGTTCTCTCAATAGTTTTGGGGGATAACCTCTCTCCTGGAACTTTACAGACATTTCGTCTAACCTCCCTTGTAGAGTCTCGTGGTCAGATACTATACGCTGCACCCTTGTAAATTGTGATTTAGGCAAAGCCTTCTTTACATGGGGAGGATGAAAAGAGTCAAAATGTAACAGTGTGTTTCTGTCAGTTGGTTTAGTGTATAGATCCGACCACAGTACCCCTTCTCTCAGGGTTATCATAGTGTCTAATAAAGAAAGGCTATCTCCACTAACATTCATGGTGAACCTGATATTAGGGGAAGCTGAGTTCAAGTATTGGAAAAATGTATCAAGTGCCCAACGTGGCCCCGTCCATAATGCGAAGATATCATCGATAAAACGTACCCAATGCCAACAATATTCCTCAAACAATTGGTTGGTATATACATAAGTGGTCTCAAAATTATTCATATAGATATTCGCATAGGACGGGGCCACATTAGAACCCATCGCTGTGCCCTTAATCTGGAGAAAAAAATCATCCTGAAATAAAAAAGTTGTTCCGTAACACCAATTCTAAACACTGAAGTGTAAAGTTCTTTTGGGCCCCATCCATAGTTTGATCTTGTAACAACTTGAGGCAGACAGCCTAGACACCCCCATCATGTGGGATGGAGGTGTAGAGGCTCTCCACATCAAGCGTCACAAGCAATGTTCCATCTGGAATATTCCCAAAGGATTTAAGTTTAGCCAAAAAATCACTAGTATCCTTGAGATAAGATCTATGGCAACCTACATATGGGTTAATCAGACGATCCACAAAAATGGATAATGGAGACATTACTGAATTTGTACAAGACACAATTGGTATTCATACCATGGTAGTGAGAGATCAGTCTCTGACCTGGCGAGTGGTCTGACCTACATAGAGTAACCCACAAGGGCATTTAATTACATAAAATAGTTAGTCAGGTATAACACCCAGTAATACTGAGCGGGTTCCTTTTCATGGGTGGTGAACATTGGGGCCTTTAAGACAATAAGTACACCAGTTGCAATTTAAACATGGAAAAGTTCCATGTTTCTTAGACTGTAATAACAATGGAGTATCTTTTTTACCACCAATGTCATATTGTACTAAAGATGACCTTAGAGGTCGACCCTTTTTATAAGACATTATGGGAGGTGATTTAAAGCTCGGGATATTTGGAATCCCGTCTCTTAGAACCCCCCAATGTTTACGTAGAGTATTCGCAATATGTGGGCTAATACTACTATAATCTTATAATAATCTAATACTACTACGATATAATCGATCGATCGAACGATTTAAAAAAAACAAAAAAACTTTGACTTCTAAAAACTTAGCCAAATGTTGGCTATATGTTCTAGGAGGTCCCCATAGGCTAACATAGCAATTTGCAAGATTTAAGGTTGCGAAGTGTCAACGTTTTTTAAACAGACAGTACTTTGATTTTCGAATATTTGAAGTTTTTTCAAATCGAAGTCGAATTTGGCCTATTCAATGGTTGAAGTACCCAAAAATTACTTAGAAATTTGAAGTTTTTGAATTCAAAAATTCACTTCAAATTCACTTTGACCCTTAGTAAATGGGCCCCTTTATGTATTATCAATTGTTACTTTGTTGCTACTTAGCCAACATGTTTAAAAAGAAGTCTGTGTGTTAGCTTGATGAAAAGCTGGAGACGGCTTGAAACGTTGCTCCAATTGGTCTGTGCCATGTCTGAATAAAGGCCTTTTATTTCATTACCAAGGTGCTGTTTCTTTCTACATTGAATTTTCTACAGTGTTAGGTGGCCACTACTGAACGTGCGCCAGAACAGTGGAGGAGTTGTGTGCTGACACAGAATCACAATTTCAGATTCTATGGAAAGCAGGGGACATCAAGTGCCAGAATCCATCACTTCAGCACAAGTCACTTCAGAACAAGGTCAGAAAGGGGCCTCTGCCATCCTAACAAGGTGGGGAAGATCTTGTGATTGGTAGGAACAATCATGGTTTCTTTTCAACCTTACAAATATACTGTGTGTGTGTTTGTGTGTACATATCTATATATATATATATATATATATATATATATATATATATATATATATATATATATATATATATATATATATATATATAGTGGCAAGGTCACTACTAGGATACCTGGGGAAAGTCCAGGATGGAGATTATTTATGCCCCATGTTCCTAACAGAGTGGTTCCTGGACTGCTAGTCCAGCCCGGATGTTTTGAGTTGTCCTGAGGTATCTCAGGTGGTTAATTTAAAAGGCAGCTCAAGCCAGAGTGGAGAGTTCCTGGCTGGGAAAAATACACAGGAAAACTGCCTGTGTGAGAGGGATTGAAATCACCAAAAGGTTTGGGATTTTGTATATGCCTGTATGTTCTTTGTTTTGTGATTTTTCTTCCAGGAATAGACGCCACTCCCTGTTTGCTACGGTTGCCTGCACTGCGGTGCCGGTTCAGGAAAAGCAAATGTGTAAAGTGAGTGTGAATGGGAAACAATTGCTTGCATTGCTAGACTCCGGTAGTCTAGTCACTTTGGTAAAGTTAGACTCAGTAGGCCCTGTTAAGTTCCAGTCAAAAAGGGTTGGTGTGGTTTGTATTCACTGTGACACACAGGAGTATCCCATGGCAACCCTAAAGTTTAAAACGGGCCTTGGTACAGTGACTCACTCTGCAGGGGTAGTACCACACCTTCTGCATTATGCAATATTTGGGAGGGATTTTCCCCAGTTTTGGGATCTCTGGAATCAATCGGTTTCTCCCTGCAGTGGTTGAAGAACCTGTGCCCATAGAAAATTCCGAGCTAACAGGTTCAGAGCATTCTCCTCAGGAAACCCCAGCTGTCCCTTTCTCTGTATTAGCAGGAGACTTGAAGGACCCTGAAGATGGTCAAAACCCTAGTGGGGAAACCAGTGAGTCAGTTAATATTGACAATGTTGTGGATTTCTCTGATTTGAATGTACACAAAGAGAATTCGGGTACAGAACAGTTAAAAGACCCTATCCTTATAAAAGCTAGAGAAAATGTGAAAATAATTGATGGGGAACCTATTGAGCCAGGGCTCAGGTTGTCCTATCCTCATATGGCTTTAAAAGGGGTTCTACTGCATCAAGTATCAAAAAGATCAAATGAGGTGATTGAACAATTAGTGGTACCCAAACCATACAGAAAAATGGTGTTGGATCGTGCCCATGGTCATGTTATGGGGGACATTTGATTGTGAAAAAAAAGAAAGTTTTGCAGAGATTTTTTTTGGCCTGGTGTGTATATAAGCAGGTAAAGGATTACTGTGAGTCCTGTCCTGTTTGCCAGATTTCCACTCCAAGGCCACATTTTCGTAGTCCCTTAATCCCATTACCAATTATTGAAATACCCTTTGAGCGGATAGCCATGGATCTCGTGGGCCCTTTGTTAAAATCTGCCCGGGGTCACCAATATATTTTAGTGATCATGGACTTTGCCACTCGCTATCCGGAAGCTATTCCTTTGCGCAACACTTCTGCTAAAACCATTGCCAAAGAATTGCTTCATGTGTTCAGTAGGGTTGGGATCCCTAAAGAAATCCTCACCGATCAGGGTACCCCTTTTATGTCCAGAGTAACTAAGGAACTCTGTAAATTGTTTAAAATTTCACAATTGCGAACCTCTGTCTACCACCCTCAGACAGATGGTCTTGTGGAACAGTTTAACAAGACCCTAAAAAGTATGTTGAAAAAGGTAGTGAACAAAGATGGGAAAGACTGATACTGCCTTTTGCCCTATCTTATGTTTGCGATTAGGGAAGTTCCCCAATCCTCTACAGGTTATTCCCCATTTGATTTATTCTATGGGAGACATCCTAGGGGGCTCTTAGACATAGCTAAGGAAACCTGGGAAGGGAAGTGACACCCCACAGGAGTGTAATTGAACACATATCACAAATGCAAGACAGAATTGCTTCAATTATGCCCATTGTAAGAGAAAACCTGGCCCAAACCCAGGCTGCCCAACAAAGGATATACAACCGTAATGCTAAAATATGTGTCTTTTCACCTGGAGACAGAGTACTAGTTTTGGTCCCCACGGTGGAGAGTAAGTTCCTTGCAAAATGGCATTGACCCTTTGAATAATTGAGACAGTTGGGGAGGTAAATTACAAGGTACACCAACCTGGTAAGAGGAAGCCAGAACAAATGTATCATGTTAATTTACTTAAACCCTGGAAAGGCAGGACATCATTGATTGCAGTACCAGCCTATGCTGTTTCTAAGGTAACTCACAAGACCCCTCTGGTCCCTGAGGTTACCATTGCAGAAACTTTGTCCACCTCCCAAAAACAGGAGGTAAAAGAATTCTTAATGAGGAATAGGGATACTCTCTCTGACCTCCCAGGAAAGACTCCCGTTGTTGAGCATGATATTGTCACTGAGCCAGGGGTTCGTGTTAAACTCAAACCCTATAGGATTCCCGAAGCTAGATGAAAAGCTGTGGCTGATGAAGTGGCAAAAATGCTTGAGTTAGGGGTAATTGAAGAGTCCAATAGTGACTGGTCTAGCCCGATTGATACTTTTTGCTGCAAGAGACCATAAACTGCCAAAAAGAGACTATACTCTCATGAGTGGTGCTTGTGCCGTGGGCTGTGTTACCCCAGAAAAACTGATCCCAGCTACCCAAACCCTTACAACAAGGGCAGCACTCTGCTTATATAACTTGCCCCAGGTGCACGGTAAGTTCAAATATTTCAAAAAAGACCAACAACACCGGGATATATGTGTATCAAAGTTAAAGTGTATTCACGTTTGCATGAATAGCCACCGTGACGTTTCGGTCCACACAGGGACCTTCCTCATGGCAACCATGCTCTCATTCCAAATCCCCATAAATACCCATCAAAAGGAAGTTACCATCTTGTGATTGATGTGTGCAAAAAAGTGTTTTTTAAAAAGTGACTAGTGCTGGTAGCATATTAATCATGTTTCTGTTCAAAGTGACTAGTGTCATTAACATGTTAAATGTTAACCTTACGATAATAAATATGTGCATGAATAATCTATTTGTTCTTAAAATCCTGTGCAAGAAAGGTTTAAGATATACGAAATGTATATAACCGAGATTTAATAGCCAGAACCAAACAGAGGGCTGAATCACTGGATCGGGAACTTATTTTGAGTTAATGGGAATAAAAATATGGACTATGTAGTTAACTATATGACCACATTTGATGCATGTACTCCATTAACTAAAAAATCTGTATTACAGCAATGGTCTGTTGTTCAATCTGACACAGAACTCACGGGCATCAATCGTAAATGGATCCGTTTTGGCCATAGGAGACATAAGAATCTCAAGGAACTCTTATCACCGGCAGACCCGGTAAGCAAATACAAATTATGGACAAAAATAAATAATGTGGGTGTGTACAGATGTGGCAATTGTGCTATGTGCAGCTCCTTAATGGTGGGAGATAAATTTTTTCACCCACATACGGGCAAAGCGTACAATAGCATGCAGAGATTAACCTGCACCTCCCAAAATGTGATATATATAATTAAATGCCTGTGTGGTTATCTGTATTGCGGGAAAACATGCAGGCAACTTAGGGAGCGTATTAGCATGCACTGTGCAACCATCAAGGCTGCACTGGATCCAAAACCAAAGAAAGAAACTAAACAAGATATTTCCAAACAACCAGTGGCTCAACATTGGTTGATGGCTAAACATCCCGCTTCTGCATTTAAGCGTATGCCAATTGATTGCATTGCAGATTTGCCAAGGGGAGGCAACATTGATCAAGCTTTACTACAAAGGGAGGCTTTTTGGACATATGAATTGAACTGTGTCCCCAAAGGGGTTGAACAGCTCATTGTAGTTCAATTGTTTTCTCTGAAGGAATATATGCAGATATGGGACTTTCTGACAACATGGAAAAAATTATGTTTAACAAGTAATTATCTATACAGAATGGGTAGAGTTCCCCATGTTATGGTAAAATTAAAGAACATTATACCTTTTTCCTTTCAAGATTGGCACCTTTAACCGATGCTGAACAAGAGTCTCTAAACCAAGGAATATTTTCAACATTAGGACGTAAACTTAATTTGCAATAACAGTGTCTTCCACACACCAGCTCAGCATATTTGCAGGAGGAATCTCTATTATTTCTCTCAGATGTATAAACAGAAGCTTTAAAGCATAGAGGGTTGTAGGGATCATCAGATTTAATAAAAGAGTTCCAGAGTTTGTGATTTTCCTCTTCATCTTCATTGCACTCATCCTCACTTTGGGTTGCAGGCTCTGCATCACTGTTGCACCAAGATTTATTATCGGTTGAAACGTGCTCACAATTATCAACAGATTGGGAGATGTCCTCTTGTAAAGCAACTGTATGGATGTTAGAATAAATCTGCGGGTTGCGGATGCGTATATAAATGCATTGACGCGGCACATAGTTGCTTTATGGGATTGGTGAAAACTGGTCGAGTTTTGCTGGGTTGTTCGGCCGTAAACCACTAATAAAATGTGGTACTATGTGGTGGGTATGGCAGGCTGCAGGCGTCTGCTCACATTTTCAATGTATAGTTGAACAGCTGCTAATTTTTTAGCGCTCGGCCTGATATACTTTCTGAATTTGACCAGCTGCTACAAACGATATACAACCAATAATTTCAAACGCAAAAGATAAAAAATATTGCAAACGTTTAATGCTACTTTTTGGACAAAGTATGATTGCTCTTGTGCTGTGTCAAGGTCCCTTATTTAATGTGAGTCCTACAGTGTAATAAATATTGAAGTGCATTTAACAACATTTAACTGTTTGACATATATTGTGTAGATTATTTAATTTAGCAGCCACTCAGCCTGTAGGAAAAGGATTCAGGTATATCTATATCAACTAATTAGTTGAGACTTAAACGCTTCTTTGCTGGTCTTGCTGGAGTTGAAGCAAAGGATAAGTGTACATGTTTCTGCCACTCGGTTGCATATAATGCATATTGTTTCTGGGGGCTCAATGAATGGCAATGTCCCTATAACTCTTGAGTTCAAATGGTAAGTGAACATGGCTCTACCACTCATATAATGCACCTTCTCAATGTTATGGCACAAATCACTTGGACCAGTAGCTAACTGGAACTTCAATGACTGTGTTTCAGAGTTTATACATTTAGCAGGAATAGACTGATAATCATGGTTAGTTGAGACTGATACTTTTTTGCAGGTTCCAGGCCCAGTTCATTGATTTAACTGATATACGTTAACACTAAAATTGGGAGGTGCAGACTGTTGTATATTTAAGGGACACTTGTTCATGTTTTTAAAACAAACCTGTCAGACTTACCAAACTTGGAAACCACTGGCGTTGAGAAGGACAACCCTTACAGCCCCCCACAAGTACACCCTCAAATAGGTATAGAGGGAGACTAGTGAAGGCTAGGTATGGGAGCCTGAAAAGTCTTTAAAAGTACACACCAATCCATGGAATGCTTCAGGTATCGGGTTTCGTGGCTATAAATGAATACATGGAAATGCAGGATTAGTGGTGAAAGTGGCAGCAAACAGGGAACTGAAGTCACAGGAAGGCAGATTCAACAAGCACCTTAGCGTCAGGTTAGATTCATAACCGCTAGCAAATCTTGGAGCAAGGACTGGCAGATGTGAAGGTCAGCGACGGCAGTAAAGGTTAGCCATGTATAGCAGCACAGCACAGAAGGGTCAAGCAGGCGTCCGAGTTGGCAACAATAGATCACAGGGTACCAAGGGTTAATCCGGAGCGTGGTCAGATAGGGAATCAGAGTCGGCAGCAGTAATAAAAGTCCAAGCAGGGTACCAAGGATTGTGCAAGAGAGTAGTCAAACTGGCAAGCAAAGTTGGCAGCAGTGAATCAAAGTCCAAGCAGGGTCCCAAGGGCAGGCCCGGACTGACAATCTGTCAGTTCGGGCAATTTCCTGAAGGGCCGCTCCATTTACCTGTGAAATGGGCTGCTTCTGATTTGTGGCGATTTGTGGGTAGAGAGACTTACAGCATGCACAATGTGATTCTGCTTCACACACCAAGCAGCTGCGTGTTCCTCCCTCCTCCTAAGATCAGTCATGGAAAGGCAAAGTCCCTCTGATTGGCCAGCAGACGGGGTGGGAGGTGTCAGAGAGCTCCTGTGCTGTTTCACGAAGCTCCTAGGAGAGGTAGGGGGAGGTAGGGGTGTTTGTGTGTATTTTTGTGTGTTTGTGTCTCTGTGTGTGTATTTTTGTGTGTTTGTGTCAGTGTGTGTGTGTCTCTGTGTTTGTGTGTCTCTTTGTTTGTGTGTGTGTTTGTGTCTGTGTGTGTTTACACGTGGGATGCTTTGTTAGTTTTTTGCCTGGGCTGCTTTTTGCTCCCAGTCCGGCTCTGCCCAAGGGTTATGCAAGAGAGTAGTCAACGGGTAAGCAGAAGCCAAAACCAGGTTCAAATAGTATCAGGAAATCACTTACTCAAAGTTAGCTAGGAAAAACCATGTCCGAGCACTGAGAGACCCTCTGCACTGAATTAAGTAGCGCCGCTTGCGTCATCATGCTGCGCCACCCGAACCCCCAGCACTGGCATCATGATGCACCGCAAGTAAAGTCACTCGAGCGCACCGCGCCACCGTCCTACGCTGGACCCAGGGACCAGACTCCGGGTTAACTGGTAAGATTCTGACAGGACCTGTCACCCTTACCTTAAATTTCAGCTGCTGATACAACTGACGCTGCAAAAAGCAGTTTATTGTTATTCAACGCCTACGACATAGAGATGTCTCCTTTTATACTAAGTCAACACTCATATTAGCCCTATCCAAATTTAGGCTATCAATCTTGTGTAACTATAATGAGATGTGACTGTGCTTGAGACGTACAGTACATGTGCTGATTCTCAAAGAGCGAATTAGTTATTTGATACAGGTAAAGTATAGAGTAATGTTTAAAACATTACTTTAGCTATCTTATATCCCTGCCTGTGTGCCTCCCAAAAGTACCGTATATGTTTTAAATGGAAATCTATCTATACAATACTATTTTTTTAATGCAAAATAATCCATATTAGCATTAGCTAGTATTAAATTATCCTGCTTATGAGAAATACATTCCATTGTATGTTTTTTTTTCTGTCAACCTTTAATAAATACAAAGTTAAAAAAAAAAAAAATGATCCTGCTTATTCCATCAAAAGGATTTTTACTATGATTTTTGACCTCTTGCTGGACAGACATGCTTTTACTATATTTTTGTCTGAAATTAAATGTCTATTAAACTTAGAAAACATATTCATAAAATATATTTTGTTATCTTTTTACTAGTTTTATGTTTATTCTGTTAGTGTACTACAGCTGTATAACTGGTATCCATAAAGATGATAATTATAGGAATGTTATCTCCCCTATGTTTCACTTTTTGCAATACTTTGTAATCCATCCTATGTACCAAGATATAATTATTCCTTACTGGAGTATGACTATGAAGATTTTCATTCATCCAGGTCATGGTATAGCTAGTATAAGTAATTATAAAACAACTAGTCTTCCTGAGTAATCATTGAAGACGTTTCAGTACTCACCCGAGCAGCTTCTTCAGTTCAACTGACTGGTTTGGTGTGATGTCCTCAGCATATAAACTCTTCCAATCGCAATGGCAATTGTAACTTTTCAGCGAGGTGACATCTTAAACACCTTACTGGAGGCAAATCAACCCTATTGGTTTTATTTGATCTCTTAAAGGATAACTAGATCCTAAAAAATAATATGGCTAGAAATGTCATATTATAAACTGAATGTATTGTACCTGAAGCTTCAGCTTCACTTTAGTAGTAATGATCCCATAGTTTAGAGTTGTCACAGAAGGTCACCATACTGTAATCTGTTGGAAGTGTGTGCAACATTGCACATGCTCAGTGTTCTCTGCCTGCTGCTGAGAAGCTAAGGTTAGTGGCTGATTATTTATTCTCAATTCTGTTGTTAAGGGGAACTGACACCCAGACCTAAAAAGCAGTTAAATAATAGTTGTTTTCAAATGAAACCAATGTTTTCAATTAACACATCCATACCCATTATAAAGGCATTTAAAATCCCAAGATGTATATTATATACAGTGTAAGCAAAGTTTATTTTGCTTGGCACACATAATAAAAATTGGAATTAATTTCACTAGTTTCTTTATATTTTGAGATTTATATTCTACATATACAATATATTACAGCCCATAGCATGTACAGCGTATCAGTGCAAAAGAATATGGGGGGGGGCAACTGGGGGAATCTTCAGAGGGACAGCTTTTTTTGGTACAGAAGCACAAAACATGTACATGTAATTATAAAAACTATTTTATCTAAACTACAAGTGGTATTTCTGGGTATAATGATTATAATGACTTCAACGTATTCTAAGTCAGCCAATCATTGAGAATTACAGAATATGTTATGTTCATTTCACCGAAAATTTATATTTTTTCAAACTTATTAGAAGATTACTTTGAGATGATGCAATACCAACTCATGATGCAATACTAACTCTCCTATTCGACAATACATTAACAGTTTCTGAATCCTGGATTACTAAAAGACCAATACAAAGTTTTACAAAGGAAGTTCTAACTTCAACGTCTACCTCATCAGCACACCCCTGTCAATGCAATTGTCACCTGATGAAAATTTTAACTGCTAGCCAAGAAACCCAAACTGATCCTTTAATACAGCCAGGAAACACAAATCTCGGAATGTCACAAATTAATGTACGCTAGAATGGAAAGATAATCTGAATCACTCCTATGCCCATCATACTACAATTAGGGGCAGACAAGGGAGGGGGATTGTCAATCAGAATGAAATGGATTATCTGGTAGAAGCATATAGGCTGCTAGATGACAAAGAAACATATTTAAGCCACACACATTTTTTATTAAAATAATTAAGTACATTATTGATGGGAGTGTATGAAAGTGGTGCAATATCAAGTCAATTCTAGAATACCACCTTCCAAAAATTCATAAGGATATTACCATAATGGGGTATTTTTTACCCAGATATTGACTGGAGCAACAGAACTGCCAGGTCAGTTAATAACTGAACAAGTTTATAAACTTGTTGCATGACAATTTTATGACACAAGTTGTTGAAGAGCCAACCAGAAAAAATGCTATACTGGATCTAGAGATCTCTAATGACCCAGAACGTATAGCAAATGTGCAAGAAATTGAACCCCTGGGTAATAGTGACCATAATGTGATATCATTTAATGTCTGGTGCAAAAACAAATATACACTGGGACAACAAAAACCATGAATTTCAGAAAAGCTAATTTAGGTGCCTTGAAGACTGCCCTTCAGAGCATAGATTGGGGCAGCATGTTTGCAGCTAAAACACAGAACAAAAATGGGTGTCATTTAAAATTATATGAAATTGTTACTGTTCTCAAATTATTCCCTTAAAGGAAGTGTTCAGTAAAAAAATAAAACCTAGGTAAATAGATAGGCTGTGCAAAATAAAAAATGTTTCTAATATAGTTAGCAAAAAATTTGATGTATAAAGGCTGGAGTGACTGGATTTATAACAGAACAGAACACTACTTCCTGCTTTCCAGCTCTCTTGGTTTCCACAGATTGGTTACCAGGCAGTAACCAATCAATAACTTGAGGGAGGGGCACATGGGTCATAACTGTTGCTTCTGAATCTGAGCTGAATGCTGAGGATCAATTACAAACTCACTGAACAGTTATGTCCCATGTGGCCCCCTTCAAGTCACTGACTAACTAGATAAGAGAGCTAAAAAGCAGGAAGTAGGATTCTGGCTATTATGATAGAGAGCTAAAAAGCAGGAAGTAGGATTCTGGCTATTATGTTAGACATCTAGTCACTCCAGCCTTCATACATTACATTTTTGCCTAACTAACTAGATTAGAAACATTTTTTATTTTGCACATGCTGTCTATTTACCCTGTTTTAGTTTCACTGAACTGTTCCTTTAAGGAGTAAATGTAGAAGCATAAAGAATCAACCCATGTGTCTTATTGGAGAAGTAAAGAAGTTAATAGGAAAGAAGAGGAAGGCATTTAAAAACTACAATCTGTTGGGACAGAAGCTGCATTTATGAAGCTGCATGAATATAAACACTATAATAAATGTTGTAAAACAATATGTTTCGGACAAACATGCTCCTTCCTGGATGGAGCAGGTTGTTATTGTGCCGTGCTATGCCAGGCTTATTGTTATTATTCCCAATATTATTATACCCATCTGTACATCTGTAATAATTTCCCTTTCAGACAGGAAAAATTTAATATTCCCCCCCACTGGTAGTCTGCCATGCAGAGAAGAACTTGTTACGCTTGAATGACCCCTACCCCCTAGCTGGTTTTGCCCTACTGGTGTCACAATCTGCTCCCAAATCCAGAACAGGTGCTAAGCTCCCTGGTCGCGGCTCTGCTTCCGCCTGTAGCAGCCACCTTTGGCCTTAGGAGGAGCCCTCAGCTACCACCAGTTCTTAATAAGAGAGGAGCCAAGCAAGTGTTCTGGACAGGCAGAGGGGCATGATTGAATTCAGAATAGTCAGGCAGGCAAGGGTCAGGATTGGCAGAGTTCAGAATAGTCAGGTAGGTTCAAAACAGGAATCAAACAAGACAAAAATCGCACCCAGGATACTAACAAGTTAGACCTAACAACGGGCAATGAGTTAGAGTGCAAAGCCCCTTTAAATATTTGAATTTTGCGCCACTCGGCATGATGACTCACAAGCATGCATGTAAAACCCGGAAGCGCCATGCGCGCCCTAGATGCTGGCATCAGACAAGAAAACTACCACGCGGCGGCTGTCCCTGCTGGAGGCACGGCGAGCTTCCCCGCTGGCCCACTAGACCACCAGGGTAAGTGTTCCTTATAGCCTGACGAGAAAATTTTGGTACGGCGGAAGGATTGTTTTAATTGTTTGTGCTACTGGAGCATGAACTTTAGGTGGAGTATCTCACTTTTTAGCATCTTTAGAATCAAAGGGGAAACATTTGCAGAATTTTTTTATGAAAAGACCATTGTGATTTTGCCTCAATGGATTTATCTGCAGGAAACACAGCCTCACATTTACTGACACTAACAAACAGTTTACTGGATTATTTGGGGGGGGGGTTCTGTGGTATCCTCTAAGACATGGGTCCCCAACCTTTTTTTACCCGTGAGCCACATTCAAAAATAAAAAGAGTCGGAGAGCAACACAGGCATGCAAAAAGTTCCAGGGGTGCAAATGGCCCAAATGTGGACTGGCAGACTACAGGAGGCTCTATATAGCAGTACACCTGTTTTTTATGCAACCAAAACTTACCTTCAAGCCAGGAATTCTAAACTAGGCACCTGCTTTGAGGCCACTGGGAGCAACATCCAAGGCATTGGATTAGTAACATGTTGCTGGCAAGATACTGATTGGGGATCACTGCTCTAAGCCCATAGCATCTCTGACTGACTCAATTTCATGTATCGCAAAGGAAATCATTTATCTAAACATTCACCCTCTTCAGTATCAGAATCAATCTTAATCCCTGATGGACCTTCCAGATGTGGCGTATCTAAAGAGAATGCACCTTGAGGGTTCTGTATTTTTTAAAGACTCTGCACTATTATACCGACTTCCAGTATTATATAAAATTTAATACACTCATTGGTGGCTCAAACCAACCAATAACCCCCCCCCCCACCAAGGAAAATCAAAACAAAGATGTGGAATTAAAAGCACTTTTTACTTAATACAATTAAAAGCACTTTTTACTTAATACAATTAAAAGGATTACAATTAGTAAGAGGCTGGTCAGGCTACTCACAATATATACATAAATTAATAAAATATACATTTTGTCTAAAAATCTCTTTTGCTTTGACCCTTTAATTCATTTAATAGTCAATTTATGTGTAATTCATAAAAAAGCAGATGTTTATTTCATGAAACTTAAAATGCACTGTGCAGAAAAATTCAGCATCTCATATTTGCCTCTCAGAGACTAAAGTACAGTGTGCAAAGGATCAACAGCTAATATATATCTGCATAAATCTCTATGGAGGCAACTTTGTGTATCGAGTTGTACACGAGTTGTACACTACATAAAATAGCAGAGGTTAAAGCATCCGTGGTGGACTATCTTGTGGTGGATTATGTGGTGAGGATATGTAGAATTTGTTTCTACTTGCTGTAATTTCTATTTCCAAGTCAAACAATTTCTAAATTTAAGTCACCATTGCAGGATATCCCCAACATGGGATATACCAAAGTTAAGAAGGGAGGGACCACAATAAATTCTGCAACTTTAATTTAATCTCATTCTCATTAATGGACAACAGACGGAAGGATTTTCCTCCCAAATCTATTTTCTTTGGAATGCATTACATCTAATAGAAGTAATTCAAAAAACAACTGGACTTGCTAAGTAATTATTGAAGACGTTTCAGTGCTCATCCCAGCAGCTTCTTCAGTTCAACTGACTGGTGTGGTAAATTCTCGGCATATAGACTCTTCCACTAATCCAATCACATTGTAACTCTTCAGAGAGGTGACAATTGACATTCACAGAGGTGTTGATTCTTTGTTTTTGTTTTTTTTTGATTACTTAGATATACCATGAGCGTGATGAATGAAAATCTTCATAGTCAATATATTACATCCAATTAGTAATGCCAAACAAAACAAAACTGGTTGCTGATGTCCATCAACATGCTCTGCAGATTGGCTCTGGAAGTGCCCTGACTTCTGCCTCCCAGGATGTAGCCACGGCCCTGGTTGAGTGAGCCTTAAGGTCCCTGGGAACCTCCCTGCCAGCCAATTGGTAGGCCATCACAATGCACATGATTACCCACCAACCAATCAATACTTTTGAAGGAGCTTGACACTTCCTTGGATCTCTTGGAATCAAGAAAAGTCTACCTGACTTGCACCCTTTTTTGTGGTTAATGTAATGTGAAATTACACACACTAGTGTATGCCACTGCTCCTCATGTTTAGACAAGACAAAGGCAAAACCACTTCCAGAACCTGTGGTAGGAAACCAAAAGTTTGTCTCATCATTACTGTGTCCTGAAAAATTATTGTTTCTGGCTTTTTCATAGAGAGGAATTGAATTAATCTCCTTCACTTTACAGGCTGAGTTCACTACCACCAAGAAAGGTACTTAAAAGTAGCATGTAGTATTCCCCAGAACAAACTGTGCAAAACAATCCCATACACTGTAGTACTATACTGAGGTAGGTGCTTTTCTGGATTTGCCAGGTCTCTTTGGATCCCTTTCTCATACAACCTCCTCCTTTCAACTTTAACACCATCATTGTCAAGCTTACCAGTATAATCCAGTCATAGAAGGAGCTGGAGCCGTAGATAGTGAACCCACAAGCGCCTCACACAACCGCTACCCACCTGGAGTGGAACAGGGAGCAGGGTTGTGGAGAGTAGCCAATGAGACGATCAGCGAAGTACAAAAGGATTAGGCAAAGTCGTGGTCAGGAGGTCCGAGGTCAAAAGGCAGGCAGCGAGATTCATAAACGATGAGACAGGCCGAAGAGTCGAGACAGGCAGCAGAAATCGTAGTCCGGGAACAGGCAAGGGTCAACAACAGGAATTCAAAGAGTATAGAGACGCTAGGGTTTCAGTTAAACAACCTAATAACCAGGCAATGCATCTCAATCTGAACCAGGTTTAAATATTGTTAGTTTGGCGCCAACTGGCGTCTTTTCGCCGGCGTCGCTGTACTGACGTCACGTCCGTCTTAGGCGTTTTCGGCCGCGTCCTTGCGCCAGCGACCGCCGCCGGCGCCTTCGCGCCCGCGCCCGTCGCCAGCGTCCAGCGTCACGCGCCGGCGCGCATTAACGCGCCTGCGCCTGCGCCGGATAGAATGCGGACCCGAATCCTCACAATCATGGACAGATGGGAGACATCCTCAAAGAATATGAGACCCTGTGACCAAATAACCTGTCACAACAGAAAGTTCTAAAGGTCCTCCACTGACTGATACGACAGAGGGTACCACAGTCATCTGGGGCAATGGGAAATCACTGCTATCACCAATGTATTAAAGGGGGCCCAAAAAAAATATTTTAAATCTTATACTATTACATTAGTCAAGCAAAATTAACTTTAATTACACTATATAAATTATTTGAATCTTGTTTCCTTCAGTCTGGGAATAAATAATTATAGCAAGTAGGCAGAAGCCATTTTGTGGACACTGTTATTAAGGCAAGCCTTGCATTATCTCAGAAACTTGTTTGTGCACCAGAATGGGGGACTCAATGTCTATCACCATGCCCTGGCTACACAATTAAACGGTGAAGATAATGGGGGTATATGTGGAGAGCAGTGACATCTAGGAAGTGCTGAATGGAAAGTGAAAGTAATTGCCTGCCCCGCCTCTATGCCTAAGGCATAGAGGAGGGGTAGACAATATTTGACAGCTAAGATTTTTAAATGAGCTTACAACAGCTATGAATGCTTTAATAAAAAATAGACATTGGATTTTATGTTTAATTTGAAAAGGACTTTTATTATACAGCTTTTTGTGTCTGGGTGACAGGTCCACTTTAGATACTCTCCAAATCATAGGAAATAAAGAAAGACATGGGGAAATATCTTGTTCCAGTCTTGAAGCATAGCAGCCACTGTTCTTGCTGAAGATACGCCTACTGTAACTACTGGGATTCCAGTCACTACTGGAATTTGCCGCATTTGGAAGCCATAGGCACCATCTTGGTTAAAGGGGAACTATCGCAAAAATTAAAATTTAATATAGCACTGAAATAAGAAACTTTGTAAATAGAATCAATTAAATATCGTGCATCATTTCTGAATTAATAAAGTTTGTATTCACTATTCCTCTCTCAGTATCTGTTTCTCCTCATTCTGTCTTCATGCAGGAGTTGGGTGTCAGATGAATGGTCCAATATATCTTTTGGGGGGGCTCCTTTCCTAGCAGATGAATTAGAGCTATATAATGGATTCCAGTACAAACAAAAGCTAACAAAATAACTGCCTTTTGCACAAATCCTGCATGTGGAGAGACATGATGTGTGGTGATTTTAATAGAGTGAGCTCTAGTACTTCTTCTAGGCAAAATGTGGCCCCCCTATAAGATATATTGGATCTAACTGTCAATTAATATCTGACAGTTATGAACTGCTGCATGAAGACAGAATGTAGAGAAACATGCTGAAAGAGCAATAGTGAAGAAAAATACTTGATTATTTTCAGATCCTGCTTATAGCAGAGTGAGGTGCTACAAGCTGACAAGCTGGGTCTGATTAACCTCAGGTGGCTAATCCGGAGCCCTTAAACCCCAGGCTGGTCAGTCTCTGGAGCATTAACTGGGAAAGACACAGATAATACATTCCGTTAAAGATTGCAGTGGATTTCGGGCAGCAACTGTTATATGGGAAAGACACAGAGAAAGAGTCTGGGATCTTGACACTTCGGTACTACCTTTTAGGGATGCCGTTTATGCCGCTGAGTCAAAGGCACTAAGCTATTAACCACACGCTAGCTGTACAACTAGTGGAAAATTACCCGTCGGCAGAAGAGGTACTTGGTCCGGGCAAAGTTTGGCAACAGTCGTCCACAGAGCCAGCATCCACCCTCTAGCGAAATCCAGTAGTAAAAATTGGGGACAAAGTAATTATACCTGAAAGTGTTAACCTTTTCCCTTATTTTGAATTGCATAATGATTTTATACAGGGTGTACAAGAATACACAAACAGGGGAGTTTTTGAAACAAATGATGCTTCCTAGGGAGTTAAAAGGGCCGTGTTTAACTTGAATCATACAGTTCCCTGGTGTGAACATTTGGGTAGAGATACAACCTTAGACCGAGTACTAGTACAAGGTTTTTTCTGGCGAGGTATTTACAAAGATGTTGATAAATTCTTTGGTGCATGCCCAGACCATGCCCAGTTAACCAGCCAAAAAAATCTAAAACCTGCCCCTTTAATACCTTTGACTTTAATAGATCTTCCTATTGATATAGTTGGGGTAGATCTTGTTGGCCCTATAGAACCCTTTTCAAAAGGTCACTCACAAGTTCATTTTAGTAGTGGTAGAATATGCCAATCACTACCCAGTGGCATTGCCTTTAAGAACAGCTACTGCTAAGCAAGTGGCTGCTAAACTTTTTGAGCTGTTTTCAAGGGTGGGGCTCCCTAAAGAAATGCATAACGATCAGACTAGGAAAGGTCTTGTGAGGACGGAGCTGACAGAAATGCTTCTGGGGGTGATTGAGGAGTCTAATAGTGACTGGTGTAGCCCTATAGTTCTGGTTCCTAAGCCAGATGGGTCAGTAATGGTTTGTGTTGACCTGTGCAAGGAAATTCTAAACCAAAAATTACCTTTGCTACTCCATATGGCTTATACCAATTCAACAAGATGCAATTTGGCTTACATGGGGCCCCTGTTACGTTCCAAAGGCTTATGGATAAGGTGTTGTACCCTCATGCTGGTTATGCTGCAGCCTATTTGGATGACATGGTAGTTTATAGTAGGGATGCACCAAATCCACTATTAGGGATTCGGCCGTATCCCCGAATCCTTGGTGAAAGATTCGGCCAAATACCGAATAGAATCATAATTTGCATATGCAAATTAGGGGCAGGAAAGGAAAAAGTGGAAAAAATTCTTCTTTTGTGACTAAAAGTCAAATGATTTCTCTACCTGTCCCTAATTTACATATGCAAATTAGGATTCGGTTTGGCCAGGCACAAGGATTCGGCCGAATCCGAATCCTGCTGAAAAAGGCCGAATCCTGAACCGAATCCTGGATTTGGTGCATCCCTAGTTTATAGCAAAACCTGGCAAGGTCATCTGGACAGTTTAAGGGCTGTCTAGCACTCCCTAAGACTAGCTGGCTTGACAGCAAATCCCAAGAAGTGTGCATTGGGTACAACTGTACCTAGGATTTGTGTGTGTAATGGCCAGGTTATGCCTGTAGTGGATAAGCTAGCAGCACTCAGACAGACCCCAGGCAAAAACTGAGGTAAGGTCTTTTTGGGGGTTCACTGGTTACTACCACAGCTATATTTCCCACTACTGTACAATTATGTCTCCACTCACAGACTTGACAAAGAGAAATAAAAATGCCCCTACAGAGGTAGAATGGTCACATGAGTGGCTTTTGATCATATAAAAATCTGTCTGTCAAGTTCATTAACTTTAAGAAGTCCGGATTTTTCAAAATCTTTTATTCTGCAGACCGGCATCTCAGAGGTGGGTCTAGGGGCATTGTTTTCTCAGAATTTTGATGGGTTTGAGCATGTGATTCTTTTCCTCAGTAGCAAACATTTCCCACAGAGAAAAACTATTCAGTTATAGAAAAAAAGGGTCTGGCTGCTAAATGGGCCATTGAGGCACTTCAGTACTACCTGGCAGGGGTGCAGTTTGTGTTGGTGACTGATCACACACACTGTTAAAATGGCTTCATGCCATGAAAGACACAAACGCCAGCTTGATGTGGTGGTACATGGCCCTCCAACCTTTAGGGTCAAGCACAGGCCTGGAAAGAAAAATCAAAATGCAGATTTCTTTTCTAGACAAGGGTTGGAGAGTTGGGCTTCAGCCGCGGAAGATAGGTCCTCCTGCAAACAGGGGAGGTATGTAGCAGAGTGAAGTGCTACAGGCTGACCAGCTGGGTCTGATTAGCCTCAGGCGGCTAATCAGGAGCCCTTAAACCACAGGCTGCTCAGTCTCTGGAGCAGTAGCTGGGAGAGACACAGAGAGTCTGGGATCTTGACACTAAGGATTCTATGTGCCTGTACACACAGTCACCCGTGTGCAAAGTCTGTAACTGCTGTTTTTTTTGTTATTATTGATCTGAGACTGATGCCAAGACCCTGCGTCCGACAGTGTCGACAGTGTCGTATCAACAAGATCCGCAGCTCTGTCGTTTTGTTGTAGCGCGTCGGATTCCGCCGGAAACTTCCATGTAGTCCTACCCTTACTCTGTGGGAACCTGTCATACTGATCAAACTCTTCCACTTATCTGATCCTGTTTTTTTTTTATTTTGGCATGACCTTTGACTTCAAAACTTGCTGCTTGTCCTGACCTCTGCCTGTTTTTGACTCCTCTTTGCTTGACCCGTGCTTGTACATCATTTTGGAACTTCTGAAGTTGGTAGGTACCCAGCTAGGACCGCAGCAGAAAGTTCCAGGGGCCCAAAAAGGGCATTGAAATCCAGGACTAGCTGGGCTCTTCGGCCCCAAAAGGGCGTTGAAATCCAGGACTAGCTGGGCTCTCCTGCTTTACAGAAGAATGCTGAGATTGACACTGATAATTGTTGTTGTTAGTGGCCTTATATTATTTAGCTTCTTGTTGGTAATGACACCTTTTTAGCAGCATGTACTTCTATCCAAAAGAAAAGCTATTATGGTGTCCCCCTGATTTAAATTAAGATCACTGATAAAATAGGAAGGTCTCGCCAATCGTTATCTGCAAACCACCTCTCTCCCATTTACCACCTGTCCCGTCCGGATTCCTCTGCTTTACATTATAACAAATGATCCTTCATTTTGCCATCACTTCCAAAATGGCACGGCATGCCACATACTCACACGTGTTCCACTGCTAGTCTGTGGTTGCTTTGGCTCAAAACACAATTTCTAACAGTCTTATTGCTAAGTTTTCCCTAATATACCTTATGCCAGGCCATTTCCCAGCAACCTCAGTTCTTATCTTTATATACCCCATCTTATTATTCGATTGTTTAGAACATAGCTGTAATATTCTTACTTAAAGGGATACTCTTCCTTAAAAGTAAAAAAAATTCCTTTAAAGTGCACCCTGTATTCCTTTACAACCTGGAAGAATGACCACTTTTCCCTCTATTTTCCACACATATACACTTTTATAGAGGACATTTGATAGAGGACATTTGATAGAGGACATTTGATAGGACATAGCACAAAAACCAGCTCACCCAGTCCTAGATAGACTGAGGGAATATGTCAGTCAAGGATTTCTTTACCTTGAACAGACGCTTTTGTTTTATTATGGGTGACATCTGCAATCTTGACTCCACCGGTCAGACATTCACAAGGAAGCAGGGCTGCCATCAGAAATCACAGGGCCCCGCACAACAAAGTTTTCTGGGCCCCCTAACCACACCTTCGTCCTCCTTGCAACGCCTACCTCGCCACCCCCCCCCACCAGTACAAATGTCACATGGACACAAGCACTAAAACAGTGAATAAAATCATTTGGCCAAGGGTTATTAAGCCTGCCACCACAAGACCACATTAAGGTAAGCTCTTTAAGCAGGTACCTGCTCTAACCTAAAATGCACTATGATTTCAAATATTCTGCATTTAAATTGTACAAATAAGAGAGATTTGGTTTACCAATTTAAAGAAAATCAAGAAACCTGAATGGCCAGGGCCCCCTACAAGTTAAAGAAAAAAAACAAAGCACCCAGGGCCCCCTACAAGTTAAAGAAAAAAAAGTGGTCAGGGCCCCATTAAAAATTTTCCAAAAAATGATCTGTTACCAAAGTTATAAAAAATAACACATTGGTGGCCAGGGGCTACAATGGTGGCCATGGGTTCAAGAAAAAGAAAAAACAAGTCACCAGGGCCCCCTACAAGTTCTTCAAAACAGGGGCCCCCCCTTCATCTCCAGGAAGTAGCACCGCTGTCTCCAAGGAAGAAGCACTGGCTTCCGACGAGTCTTTAATCGTCTGCCTGCAGCCGGCAGGCGACACACTTTCTTATTAGAGCTGCGCCTGTGCGTACCTACGTCATGCGTACGCATGGGTCGCAGCCAACTCAAATTGCCGCTGACCACCAATGAAATTTACACAGGGTGGGCCCTATTTGACTGGGTAAAGGGGGCCTGACGAATCACAAAAGTGCTGCACGGCCGGGCCCCACTTAGAGCTGAGAACCCACCGGGCCCAGGAGGACTGTCCCCCCTGTGACCCCCTGATGGCGGCCCTGCAAGGAAGTCTCAAGACACAGGCAAACAGTTAAGAACAGATAACAAAACCACACTAAGGTTTGTGATTGAACTTACTAGCTCTGATAGCAGACAGGAGAAAGGTTGGACTGGAGTGAGAAAAACAGTTACAGTGATATTGACACTAAAAAACTACTTTTTAAAATATGAAAGTATATTAAAAGTTAACTATAGCATACCTTCCAACTGTCCGGTTTTCAGAGGGACAGGCCCGCTTTTGACAGCTTAAAGGAGAAGGAAAGTCAAAAATAAAATTAAGCTCTAATTATTGCCAATGAAAAGTATGTATCTGTGACAGCAAGCATTCTCTCATTAGTTTTTCCAGTAGTATTTTTGCTGCAATCGATTTTGCAATAAGTATGAACATGTATAAAAAGTCATACCCTGTCTGCAGTCCAGAAATCGATATGCATACGGCATACACATGCGCAGTAGGTATCAGCAGTGCCCTGCGCATGCACAGAAGAATGTGCAGCAGTAAGCGCAGGTTTGGGTCCTTGCTTGCATTCAGATACAGAATGCGTGTATGATGTGTGTATGATGCGATGTCATGGGGTCACGAAGGAGGCGCATGCGCACTAACGATTGAGCGCAGGGCAGAAGTGACGCGACTATGTGAAAATGGTGGTGCCAAACTGTTACAAGCGCCATAATTTCTGAATGTTAGTGCACAGATGCAGCAGTGATATGCGAGTTTTTACTAAGGCGTTTCAGGAGGGGACCTGGTGGGGAATGCAATGAAGGAGGATTCAATTTATGACTTTCCTTCTCCTTGAACCCGCAGTCTCGTTTTTGTACTGGAAAGTACTCTTCATTTTTTTGTTTGTTTTCTCTCTGCTCTGAACAGCTAAAAAAGATACAATGTTTCTAACTTCATTGGCAGAGAGCCCAGAACAGCCATGAGGTGCCGATAAGATAATTTTGTAACAATTTTGAGATAAGCAAATAAGTAATTGTAACAATTTAGCCAACAGGTCCCTTGGGAAAAGTTAGACTCACAGCTTAAAGGGCAATTCACCTTCATTAACAAAACTGTAATAACTGGAAAAAAAAAACACAGAAATATGTGCAAACTATTCAGGATTCTATACTCCTAACATGTGACCAACACAGTGCCTTGTGGGAGCTAAGACTCCATTTTACAGTCCATGCTGTGGAAGAAGCGCACAGTTCTGCATTCTCCCTTTTTGGCGGCAAGCAAATGGACTTAAAGCTACATTAGTCACCTTTACAGCTGCCAGCATCTCAGAGACACTGCTGCATACAAATTTGTCCCAGCTAATGTGCTTTTTGCTGCAGTTATGTACTTAGATGTTACATATTCAAATGTTGTTGTTCATTTCAAACATATTCATTGTATTTTCTGTTATTTTTTAAAGATTCACCTCTACTCTATTCCACTTGCCTATCCAGTAAAATGTACAAGCTCAGTCTCTTTAGGGTAGGACTACATGGACTTTTTCGGCTTGATCAGATGTGCTCCGACAAAATGCATGAGACAAAAATAAGGTAAGTGAATGCATTATCAGATGAAGTCACAGCGTTGATCTGACGCGACATGACTGTTGGATGCAGACGCTGCGTCTGCAGACAGTCGTGTCGCTTGGATCAACGCTGCAACACCATCCGACACTGCATTCATGTACCTTATTTTTGTCGCAGCTCATTGGATCGCGCCAAAAACATCCGTGTAGTCCTACCCTTATTGGATTGTGGGGAGGTTTAGCTGCATGTCAAACTACACACTGCCCCAGGGTCATGTTGTTATTTGCTGAGTGGTTTATTTTTGTAATCTAAGTAATTGTTAGTTGAATTTTCTAAACCTGACTGTTTTGCCAACCTGACTGTCCCATCTAAACCTGTCAGTTAAAGTTTCTAATGCTGCACAAATATGGCAACCCCCTCATACAGGAACATGGGGCATCAGACAGGTAATGGGTGGTTCACCTTTAAGTTAATTTTTAGTATGTTATGGAATGGCCAGTTGTAAGCAACTTTTCTGCTCTTTATTATTTTTTTTATACATAGTTTTTGAATTATTTGCCTTCTTCTTCTGACTCTTTCCAGCTTTCAAATGGGGGTCATTGACCCCATCTAAAAAATCAAATGCTCTGTAAGGCAACACATTTATTGGTATTGCTACTTTTAATTGCTCATCTTTGTATTCAGACCCTCTCCTATTCATATTCCAGTCTCTTATTCAAATAAATGCATGGTTGCTTATTTGGTCATTTGGCAACCTAGCAACCAGATTGCTGAAATTGCAAACTGGGGAGCTGCTGAATAAAAAAGTCAAATAACTTAAAACAACAAATAATAACAAATTAAAACTAATTACAAATTGTCTCAGAATATCACTCTACATCATACTAAAAGTTAACTGAAAGGTGAACAACCCCTTCTCTGCCACATCTCCATTAGTTTGACCCACTTCTGCCTCTTCTAAGGTCGGTCTATATACGCAATAGATATTTTCAGGCCAACCTCTGTGCAGCTCATTACAACTAACCTAATCGGAGTTCTGCTCTTAACAGTGTTTCCAGCAAAAAGACCCTTAAAGTGGTTGTTCACTTTCCAATACTTTTTTCAGTTCAGTTGGTTTCAGATTGTTCACCAGAGAGCTTAGTTCAGTTTTAGACCAGCCCTTATTTCTGATTTTCTCAGATTCACTGTCATCTGGTATGGTGCCTATGGATTGGAGAAAAGCTGATGTTATTCCAATATTTAAAAAGGGATTACGATCTCAGCCTGGCAATTATAGGCCAGTAAACTTGACATCTGTGGTGGGCAAATTATTTGAAGGCTTGTTAAGGGATCACATTCAAAATGTTGTCCTAATGAATGGCATTATGAGCAACAATCAGCATGGCTTTATGAAGGATAGGTCATGTCAGACGAATTTGATTGCATTTTATGATGTGGTAAGTAAGATTCTGGATAGTGGGGGGGCAGTAGATGTGATCTATTTGGATTTTGCCAAAGCGTTTGATACTGTGCCCCACAAACGACTGCTTTATAAACTAAGGTCTTTTGGGCTTAATGAAGTCGTTTGCACATGGATAGGAAACTGGCTACAGGATCGGGTACAGAGGGTGGTTGTTAATGGGACATTCTCTACTTGGAGTTCATGTACACTGCATTCATGTACCTTATTTTTGTCGCAGCTCATTGGATCGCGCCAAAAACATCCGTGTAGTCCTACCCTTATTGGATTGTGGGGAGGTTTAGCTGCATGTCAAACTACACACTGCCCCAGGGTCATGTTGTTATTTGCTGAGTGGTTTATTTTTGTAATCTAAGTAATTGTTAGTTGAATTTTCTAAACCTGACTGTTTTGCCAACCTGACTGTCCCATCTAAACCTGTCAGTTAAAGTTTCTAATGCTGCACAAATATGGCAACCCCCTCATACAGGAACATGGGGCATCAGACAGGTAATGGGTGGTTCACCTTTAAGTTAATTTTTAGTATGTTATGGAATGGCCAGTTGTAAGCAACTTTTCTGCTCTTTATTATTTTTTTTATACATAGTTTTTGAATTATTTGCCTTCTTCTTCTGACTCTTTCCAGCTTTCAAATGGGGGTCATTGACCCCATCTAAAAAATCAAATGCTCTGTAAGGCAACACATTTATTGGTATTGCTACTTTTAATTGCTCATCTTTGTATTCAGACCCTCTCCTATTCATATTCCAGTCTCTTATTCAAATAAATGCATGGTTGCTTATTTGGTCATTTGGCAACCTAGCAACCAGATTGCTGAAATTGCAAACTGGGG
>NC_054374.1:56042352-56049852 GCF_017654675.1 Xenopus laevis | reverse complement strand
CATTCCTATACCAACAGTTCACTTGGGGAGAGACTGCAATATCCCACAATGCCCTCTGTTGGTTATATGAAAGAATAACAGTGCGCCCTCTGTTGGTTATATGAAAGAATAAGTGACTGCAATATCACACAGCGCCATCTGTTGGTTATATGAAAGAATAACTGACTGCAAAATCACACAGCGCCATCTGTTGGTTGTATGAAAGAATAACAGTGCGCTATCTGTTGGTTATATGAAAGATTAACAGTGACTGCAATATCACACAGCACCATCTGTTGGTTGTATGAAAGAATAACAGTGCGCCCTCTGTTGGTTATATTAAAGAATAACAGTGACTGCAATATCACACAGCACCCTCTGTTGGTTATATGAAAGAATAACAGTGACTGCAATATCACACAGCGCCATCTGTTGGTTATATGGAAGAATAACAGTGACTGCAATATCACACAGTGCCCTCTGTTGGTTATATGAAAGATTAACAGTGACTGCAATATCACACAGCACCCTCTGTTGGTTATATGAAAGAATAACAGTGACTGCAATATCACACAGCGCCCTCTGTTGGTTATACTAAAGATTAACAGTGATGGCAATATCAAACAGCACCCTCTGCACATGGTAGTGGGACAATGCACACAGTAATCCGTTTGGCAATTCTCTGTCACCATCAACTTTGCAAAGAAGTCTGGTTGATCGCTGGGGGGGTCGCTTTGGCAGAATGTGCGCTGCTGGGAGACAGGGCTGTAGTTGTGTCTATTATTATTATTATTAACATGTATTTATATAGCGCCAACATATTGCGTAGCACTGTAAAGTAACTGTGATTATACAACTACATCACATGAATTACATACATAGAACATATGGAGTAACAAACATTACAATCAATACAGGTACAAAAAGTGAGGAAGGCCCTATGCATAGGCATACAGTCTAAAGGAAGGGAGTAATACACAAGGTGTGGGAGTGGCAAGATCGAAGTAAGTGGGTGAGAAATGTGGTGTTGTATGTGGTTTGCGTTTGGTAGTTAAGCAGAGTGAGGGTAGGCTTCTCGAAAGAAGTGCGTTTTCAGAGATTTTTTGAAAGCAGAAAGGTTGGGAGAAAGTCGGACAGATCGTGGGAGAGCGTTCCAGAGGAGGGTGCAGCCCTTCCAAAGTCTTGAATGCGAGCATGTGAGGAGTAATGAGAGAAGAGTTGAGTAGCAGGTCAGTAAGAGGAGCGTAGTAAGCGAGTGGGTGAGTATATAGAGATGAGTTCAGAGATGTAGGGTGGAGCAGAGTTGTGAAGTGCTTTGAAAGTCAGTGTCATTAATTTGAATTTGATTCTGAAAGGTAACGGAAGCCAGTGCAGGGATTGACAGAATGGCGAGGCAGAGGAGGAGCGGATGCTGAGGTGTATGAGCCTCGCAGCAGTGTTCATTATGGACTGGAGAGGTGACAGTCTCTGGAGGGGGAGGCCAATTAAAAGAGAGTTACAGTAGTCTAGACGCGATATGATGAGAGAGTGAATAAGAATTTTGGCAGCGTCTTGGGTGATAAATGATCGTATTTTGGATATGTTCCTTAGGTGGAAGTGACATGATTTAATAAGTGACTGGATATGAGGAGTGAATGACAGGCAGAATCTAGGATAACCCCAAGGCACCGGGCCTGGGGAGAGGGGTGATAGTGGAATTGTTAACTATGATGGATACTTCGGGGATGCTACGGGTGTTGCTTGGAGGAAAGAGAACCATTTCAGTTTTAGAGAGGTTTAATTTAAGGTAGCGTTGCGACATCCAGGTAGAGATAGCGGATAGGCAGGAGGAGACGCAAGTTAGGGGTTCTGGGTTGAGATCAGGAGATGAGATAGATCTGAGTATCGTCAGCATAGAGGTGGTAGTGGAAACCATACGAATTTATTAATTTGCCAAGGGAGGAAGTATAGAGGGAGAATAGTAATGGTCCCAGGACAGAGCCTTGAGGAACTCCAACAGAAAGAGGTAGGGAGAAGATGATACTCCATTGTAGGAGACACTGAAGGAACGATTGGTGATGTAAGAAGAGAACCAGGACAGGGCTGTGTCACGAAGGCCAAGCGACTGGAGGGACTGGAGGAGGAGAGGTGATCTACAGTGTCAAATGCGGCTGAGAGGTCAAGCAGTATTAGTAGTGAGAAATGATTGTTGGCTTTAGCGGTTAAAAGGTCATTAGTTAGTCGAGTCAGGTCAGTTTCCGTGGAGTGTTGTGGCTTAAAACCAGATTGTAGGGGGTCCAGCAGGTTATTGTCAGAGAGGAATGAGGTAAGTCGGTTGTAGACTAGGCGCTCAAGTAGTTTAGAGATGAAAGGTAGCAGAGAGATAGGTCGGAGGTTGTCAAGATTGGAGGGATCAAGAGAGGGTTTTTTTCAGAATGGGGGTGACAAGAGCATGTTTTAGTTGAGAAGGAAACAGTCCAGTTGAGAGCGAAAGATTAAATAGGTGAGTTAAGGCTTTGATTAGACAAGGATTGGTATTGCGGAGAAGTTTTGAGGGAATTGGATCAAGCGGGCAGGTGGTAAGGTGAGAAGAGGCCAGAAGCTTTGAGACTTCCTCATCAGTGACAGGGGTGAAGGAGCACAGGAGAGACTGGGGAGTGTGGAGGGAGGGTCGTGGAAGTCTAGGGGGGTTGAGTAGTGTAATCTCCCTTCTGATAGTGTCAATTTTGTTTTTGAAGTGCTCAGCAATATCTTGAGCAGAGACAGATGTGCATGGAGGGGGTGGAGAAGGGGAAAGGAGAGTGTTAAAGGTGGAGAAAAGTTGTGCTGGTTTTTTTAGAAAGGGAGTTAATGAGTGAAGTAAAGTATGTTTGCTTGGCTTGGAAGAGGCTGGTGTTAAAGGAGCGCGGGGCGGATTTGTAGCTCCAAAAGTCTGATTCTGAACGGGATTTGCGCCAGCGACGCTCAAGTGCACGCGAGTGTCTTTGGAGCGCTTTTGTATGAGCAGTATGCCAAGGTTGAAGTGGTTTGGGTCTAGCACGTTCAGTTTTTATAGGAGCAAGCTCATTTAGGGCAGTGGTGAGAGTACTATAGTAGACAGAGGTAGCCATATTAGGACATGAGATGGCTGAGATATTAGAGTGAAGAGAGTCAAAGGAAGAAGA
Organism: Xenopus laevis; assembly: GCF_017654675.1. NCBI lineage: Eukaryota > Metazoa > Chordata > Amphibia > Anura > Pipidae > Xenopus > Xenopus laevis. The sequence goes on along the minus strand of NC_054374.1, from coordinate 56,046,730 downwards.
GAGATGTGACACGTCTACAGCTTGCAAGTCACGGTAAGTACGTGTTTGGGAATAGCAGGGGGTGAGGAGGGAGTTAGTAGAGAGTTGAAATGTGAGCATATTGTGATCAGAGAGGGGAAATGGTGAGTTAGTAAAATTGGTGGTTGAGCAGAGTCTGGTAAATATGAGATCCAGAGCATTACCATTGGAGTGAGAGGGGGAGTCTGAGCACAAAGATAAGCCTAGGGAGGAGGTTAGTGAAAGAAGTTTAGAGACAGAAGAGTTGTTGATGTTGTTAACGGGTATATTAAAGTCACCTAATATGATGGATGGGATGTTAGATGAAAGAAAGTAAGGAAGCCAGGCAGCAAAGTTGTCCAGAAATTGTGCAGTTGGTCCTGGTGGTCGATATATAACAGCAATGCAGAGTGAAACAGGAGAAAAGAGCCTAATGCAGTGAGCCTCAAATGAGGAGAATGATAAAGAGGGAACAGGTGGAAGAACTTTAAAAGTACAGCGGGGAGAGAGAAGCAAACCCACCCCACCTCCAGGTCTGTTACCAGGTCTAGGAGTATGAGTAAGGTGTAGGCCCCCATAGGACAGGGCAGCAGGTGAGGCAGTGTCAGTAGGAGAGAGCCAGGTTTCAGTAAGCGCAAGTAGGTTAAAGGAATTTGCAATGAAATGGTCGTGTATAGCGGTGAGTTTGTTGCAAACAGATCTGGCATTCCAGAGAGCACATGAAAGATTAACTGGGTTTTTGGGTATAGGAGTAAGTGTTCTGTACTGATTGAATTTGCTCCGGAGAGAAGGAGCTTGTGGTCGTGATATAACTGGGATGGGGTAAGGGCCAGGGTTTGGGGAAATGTCCCCAGTTGCCAGCAGTAGAAAGGAAAGATAGACTAAGTGAGAGTGGGATTTATAAATCCTTGGTTTATATGAAAAGGAGGAGTTTTGTGGAATAGCTAAACAGAGTACTTTATAAACTTCATGTGTGGAGAGGGAAGGAGAGTAGAGAGGCTGAGATTTGTATAGAACTGGGATTTGATGGAGGAGGTAGTGAAAAATGTTTTATGAAACATGAGAGGGAAAGGAGGAGAAATGCAGGATAAAGCATGTTTGGAGTAAGAAGTTACAAACTAGCAGGTACAAACAAATCTGTTTTCTTCTTATCCCAGATGGTTCACTGTTGATTGCAGGGGAATCCGGTTCTCCTTTTGCCTTGTCAATGTCTTGTCCAACTGCCTTGTTTAACTGTCATTTCTAAGCACTTGTGAAACTTTAGCACTTAGGAAAGGTTAGCACTCGTGCCATGCCCCAGACACGAGTGCCATCCCTAATACTGGGTCTGAATTTATATGTAGCTGATTGGGAAAACCAGAGCCTAATTAATCAATTAATCAATTAAATAGCTAGCAAAGGGCAGAGTCTTACAGACACCGGAACCAGGTTTGGGGCTATAAAAATATCTCTTGTTCACGGAGGAGGGGACACAGATGTGTGCTTTAGATATTTATCAAAGAACTAAAGTAGAATAGGCCTGACAGACAAAAGTTATTGGGGTTAACAAATACAAGTAGGGATATAGCAGAATTACCAGAATAAACAGTTGCAGTATATGGATATGGCAGTGTATGGATATAGCAGAATTACCTGTAGGAATGAGAAGAGATAGGAGTTAGTTCCATGGAACTGCCTTGTTTAACTGTCATTTCTAAGCACTTGTGAAACTTTAGCACTTAGGAAAGGTTAGCACTCGTGCCATGCCCCAGACACGAGTGCCATCCCTAATACTGGGTCTGAATTTATATGTAGCTGATTGGGAAAACCAGAGCCTAATTAATCAATTAATCAATTAAATAGGTAGCAAAGGGCAGAGTTTTACAGACACCGGAACCAGGTTTGGGGCTATAAAAATATCTCTTGTTCACGGAGGAGGGGACACAGATGTGTGCTTTAGATATTTATCAAAGAACTAAAGTAGAATAGGCCTGACAGACAAAAGTTATTGGGGTTAACAAATACAAGTAGGGATATAGCAGAATTACCAGAATAAACAGTTGCAGTATATGGATATGGCAGTGTATGGATATAGCAGAATTACCTGTAGGAATGAGAAGAGATAGGAGTTAGTTCCATGGAACTGCCTTGTTTAACTGTCATTTCTAAGCACTTGTGAAACTTTAGCACTTAGGAAAGGTTAGCACTCGTGCCATGCCCCAGACACGAGTGCCATCCCAATACTGGGTCTGAATTTATATGTAGCTGATTGGGAAAACCAGAGCCTAATTAATCAATTAATCAATTAAATAGCTAGCAAAGGCAGAGTTTAAACCCGGAACCAGGTTTGGGGCTATAACCAGAGCTATTAATCATTTCAGATTAAAGTAGAGTAGGCAAAGGGCGAACGACAGAAGTGTTGGGGCTTAAATATCTCTATGTCAACGAGAGGAAAGAGATGTACGCATGAACGACAAAGTTATTGGGTTACAATCAAGTAGGATTAGCAGATCCGAATAAACGTTGCAGTATATGGATATGGGAGTGTAATGGAATATAGCAGAATTACCTGTAGGAATGAGAAGAGATAGGAGTTAGTTCCATGGAACTGCCTTGTTTAACTGTCATTTCTAAGCACTTGTGAAACTTTAGCACTTAGGAAAGGTTAGCACTCGTGCCATGCCCCAGACACGAGTGCCATCCCCAATACTGGGTCTGAATTTATATGTAGCTGATTGGGAAAACCAGAGCCTAATTAATCAATCAATTAAATAGCTAGCAAAGGGCAGAGTTTTACAGACACCGGAACCAGGTTTGGGGCTATAAAAATATCTCTTGTTCACGGAGGAGGGGACACAGATGTGTGCTTTAGATATTTATCAAAGAACTAAAGTAGAATAGGCCTGACAGACAAAAGTTATTGGGGTTAACAAATACAAGTAGGGATATAGCAGAATTACCAGAATAAACAGTTGCAGTATATGGATATGGCAGTGTATGGATATAGCAGAATTACCTGTAGGAATGAGAAGAGATAGGAGTTAGTTCCATGGAACTGTCATTTCTAAGCACTTGTGAAACTTTAGCACTTAGGAAAGGTTAGCACTCGTGCCATGCCCCAGACACGAGTGCCATCCCCAATACTGGGTCTGAATTTATATGTAGCTGATTGGGAAAACCAGAGCCTAATTAATCAATTAATCAATTAAATAGCTAGCAAAGGGCAGAGTTTTACAGACACCGGAACCAGGTTTGGGGCTATAAAAATATCTCTTGTTCACGGAGGAGGGGACACAGATGTGTGCTTTAGATATTTATCAAAGAACTAAAGTAGAATAGGCCTGACAGACAAAAGTTATTGGGGTTAACAAATACAAGTAGGGATATAGCAGAATTACCAGAATAAACAGTTGCAGTATATGGATATGGCAGTGTATGGATATAGCAGAATTACCTGTAGGAATGAAAGAGTATAGGAGTTAGTTCCATGGAATGCCTTGTTTTAACTGTCATTCATAACATTGTGAAACTTTAGCACTTAGGAAAGCGTTAGCACTCGTGCATGCCCCAGACACGAGTGCAGTCAGATATGGGTCTGAATTATAAAGTAGCTGATATGGGAAAACCAGGCCTAATTAATTCAATAAATCATATTAAAGCTGAAAGGCAGGTATTTACAGAACCGGAAACAGGTTTGGAGGCTATAAAAATATCATTATGGTTACAAATCGAGAGGACACAGATGTGAGCTTTAGATATATTATAAAGAACTAAAGTAGAATAGGTTGACAGTAAAAAGTTATTGGCGTTAACATACAAGTAGGATATACAGAATTACCAGAATAAACAGTTGCAGTATATGGATATGGCAGTGTATGGATATAGCAGAATTACCTGTAGGAATGAGAAGAGATAGGAGTTAGTTCCATGGAACTGCCTTGTTTAACTGTCATTTCTAAGCACTTGTGAAACTTTAGCACTTAGGAAAGGTTAGCACTCGTGCCATGCCCCAGACACGGAGTTGCCATCCCAATACTGTGTCTAGAAATTTATATGGCTTGATTGGGTGAAAACCAGAAGAGTCCTAATAATCAATTAATCATATTTAAAATAGCTAGAAAGGCCAGAGTTCTTTACAGACATCTCAGAACCAGGTTTGGACTTTAATTAAATAATCTCTTGTTCACGGAGGAGGACGGACAAGAGTGTTGCTTTAGATATTTACAAAGAAATAATTGATTTAGTAGAAGTTTTTGGTTTAACAAATTTTTAAATAGGGATTTCAAATACCAGTAACAGTTTGTATATGATTTTTGAAAAGATTCTTGTGAAAGAAATAAGATTCCATAGATTTAACTTTTTTCTAACTTGCTGAGAACTTTACATGAAACTTTCAGTTGCG